>NW_006400184.1:343439-343886 GCF_000299155.1 Elephantulus edwardii | reverse complement strand
TTGGCTGTTTCCCAGTGGTTTTGGTAAGTAGTGTGTTCATTGTCGTTTGTTTCAAGTAACATTTTTATTTCATTTTTTATTTATTCTTGTACCCAGTCGTGTTCAAGCAAGTTGTTGTTCAGTTTCCAAATGTATGATTTTTTTCTCCTTTATTCTCTTGTTATTAATTTCTAATTTTGTGGCATTGTGATCTGAGAAGATACTTTGTATGATTTCTATATTTTTGAATTTGTTGATTTTTGCCTTGTGATCTAGAATGTGGTCTATTCTGGGGAATGTTCCATGCACATTGGAAAAGAAGGTGTATTTTGCTTTTTTGTGGGTGCATTAGCCTATATATATCTTTAAGATCGAGTTGGTTAATTGTGTGGTTTAATTCTTGAGTTTCTCTGTTGAGATTCTTTTTGGTAGTTCTATCTTTTTTTGAAAGGGGTGTATTGAAGTCTC
>NW_006400184.1:338201-343339 GCF_000299155.1 Elephantulus edwardii | reverse complement strand
AAAAAAGAAAAAAAAAGAAATATCAGTGATATAGTTTCCAGCATTATAGCAACACAAAACCACCTCAGTACAACAAACTAACAAATAGTTGATGACTTAAAAAATTAATATATAAACACTCAGTATATATTATTACACACATACACATCTCTAAGGGGGGAAATGTGACAGTCTGGTTCTGTAAAAATCACAACCATATAAACCTGATGAGGTCATTACACTCTGTCTTATAGTCAATGTGAGTTGGAATCAACTTGACAGCAACAGAACACACACTAATATATGGCACAGACAGTTAAATAATAGAATACTAGTGCAGAGGTTGGCAATTCAAACCTGTCCAGAAAAACTTCAGCAGAAATGCTTCTATATGTCTGCTTCTAAAAAGTTATGGCCTTGGAAACATCTTGGAGCTCAGTTCCACTCAGAACAAACAGAGCAACCATAAGTCAGAATAGACCCATTAGCAAATCTAGATAGCTAGACAGACAGACAGATAGATATGTATAATTTCCTTTTAATTTCACAATAATTCTATGGAGAAATTGAAACACAATTAAAATACTCTGAGTAGAGAAATTCTATTTTAAACTCACGTTTCTACCTGTGCCACTACATTGCCACTCCTTTTCTGATCATTGTTGTTGTTGTTATGTGCCATAACAATCCTATGTACAAGAGCCCTAAACGCTGTTCTATCCTGTGCCAACCTAGCCATCTCAAACACACTCAATCCCACACTCCAATAACAGAATCGATCCATCTCACAGAATCGATCCATCTCATCGAGGGTCTTCCTCTCCTGCACCGTCCCTCCACTCTATCAAACATGATGCCTTTCAACAAGGACCGGTCCCTCCTTGCAACATGACCAAAGTATATCAGACGAAGCTTCAGAATCCTTGACTCCAAAGAGCATTCCGACTTCACCCTCTCCAGGACAAACCTGTTTGTTCTTCTAGCAGTCCATGGTATATTCAACAGTTTTCTACACACAGAAATTGTGTTAGGGGACTGAGATAAATCATGTTAATGAAAGCACAGAATCTTTGCTCAGTTGTATTTGCTTAATCTTGATGATTTTGTGCAGCTTAGTCTGGAAGCTAAGGAAATACCTGCTTTTCCTCTCTCCTGTAGAAGTAAACAGTTCTGCACTATAATTCTTCTACTTAGTGCTTATGAGAGAGTGCAGACATTTGGAAGTTTTACAGGATGAGAAAAGAGAAAAGTCTTCAATTCTAACAACTCAGAGAGTTTGGAACATCTTTAGAGTACTAGCAAAAAACTTGTCACTCTCTAAGTGCAATTTTAACATCACTGTATTATTAAGTGTTTATTAGGGGCAATTTTTATGATAAGGGATGATTCATTAACAGGTTTTGAAATGAACTAATTAAAATATAAGTTTGCATTTTAATGTTGTGGGTATTGATTTCAGAGAGTCAAATGGACTGGGGAGCCCTGAGGAAAGTAAGTGTGTGTGTGTGTGTGTGTGTGTGTGTGTGTGTGTAGCGTAGAGTGGTTGATTTTGCTAACCTGCTGGTGTTCTTCACTGAAAAAAGTATTAGGAAATCAGCCCCTTTAAGAAATTACAAGAGCCTTTCATTTACATAAGGCAGAGGCAAAAGGTACTTGTAATTCATAGTTCAATTCTGCTGAAAAGACTATTGATTGAACACTTGAAAGATGACAATGATTTAATTCAACAAATAGATGTTTGATTGTAATAGATTGAAACTGGCATTTGTAACTCTTTAAATCAGAGATCGTTGATCTGGAAAGGTCACAACAGAAGAAACTAGATGGTAGTTCAGAGGCTTTTGCTCTTTCTCCATCCAGTTCTCCAAACAGCTGCCTGGGTAAGCCAAGGAAGCTCTTCCTGTATGAAGCTGAGCTCCTATACTCTAGGCAGTTTTGTTATCAGCTGATTTACTTCTTTCTTAGTAGAAAGCTTTGGCCTTTGGGTTTTCTAAATAAAAAAAATTCTACATTAAAATTTTTGCTTTAAAGCTTTTGTAGTAGGTCCTTAAGGGACTTCCGTGGGTGCTGTGTGATATTTAACTACTAATTGAAGGCTGTGATGTTTAAATTTACCAAACATCCTGTGGGAAAAGTATGAGGCAGTCACAGCTTCCATAAAGCTTGAGAGCCTCAGAAACCCAATTGAGCTGTTCTACTCTGTAATACAAAGTAGTTTATGGAAATGTAATACATTACAATGAGTCAGAATCAATTTGATGGCAGTGGGTTTTGGAAGCAGGCTTTATCTTTCCTTTGTGACAGGTCAGTTTTTCCCAGAGCCATTTAGGGATATGCTAGATATGAAAGATGATTTTTGTTTTTTTAGAAACAACATAGTTGCTATAGAATAATAAACAATTTATCGTTTCAATGGGCTTCCAAAGCTGTAAATTATACAGTAGGAGATTGTACCAGTGACTCTGATCCTTCTGGTGCATTCAAACTACCAGGGATGTGCAGCCTTTATTGGAGGGAGGGAGGGAGGGGAGGAGGAAGGGAGAAAGAGAGAGAGAAAGAGAGAGAGAGAGAGAGAGAGAGAGAGAGAGAGAGAGAGAGAGAGAGAACACACAGAGGACTGCCAATAAAAACTCCTAGGTCTTGGAGAAAGTGAGCCAGAATGCTCCGTAGAGGCAATGATAATCAACTTTTGTCTCACATATTTTGGGTATGTTTTCAGGAGGGAAATATTGGAAAGTGACATGATGCTTGAAAAAGTGGAGGGTAAGCAAAAGAGAGGATGACTCTCAATGAGATGGATTGGCATGATGACAGCAGCAATGGGCTCAAGTATATAAAATATGATGAGGATGTCACAGGATAGCAAAGGGTTCAGATTTGTTGTTTATAGGGTTGCTCTGAGATGTACTCAACACCATGTGACAAGAAGCTGCACTGCAATCCAAAGGCATGTGGTTTGAATTCACCAGCTGCTCCTCAGGAGGGTCAGCTATCAGTTGGTTCTGACTCCATGGTACACAACAAGAACATATATATTCTAGTGATTTAGTGGTAAGGAGCTGTGCTACCAACCCAAAAGGCACAAGCTCCTCTGTAGGAGCAAGGTGAGCATCCTCCTCCATGTTATTTATAGGCTTAGATATGCTGCTGGAGGGTCAGCTATGAGCCAACTAGACAACATTGAGTGAGATGTACCTACATGAGGGGACCTACTCTTTCTCTTCTGTCTGCACAGCTTCTCCACTTCCCATCATCATATACTTACAAACCAATTACCATCAAATCTTTTAACTCCCAGGGACCCTACAGGACACAGCAGAACTACTCTGTAGAGTTTCTTTTTAAAAAAATAAATAAATTATTATACTAGTTTATTTACAAAATTCAAAACCATTATATTCCAGAACAGATTCTTCTAATTTCCCTCACCACCCCACCCCCTGTTCACTCATCAAATTGTAGAGTTCCTGAAGCTGCAGAACTTGTGGGAGTAGAGTGCCTCAACTTTCTCCTATGCAACAGATAGTGGGTTTGAAATGCCAGCCAAATTGTTCATCTACCTCTTTAGGGAATATATCCCTCTTGGTACAGCACCAAGTATAAGTATCTTTCTTGCTTTAGAGGACAGAGAGGTAACTTCTCATGAAATTATAAAGTGAAAATAAGGCCCAGAAATCTACTCCATTTTACAGTGGCTTGCTCAAAGTTTAAGTAATCTTTGGAGCATAGTAATGATAAAAATGTCCCTGTGTAGCAAACAGTTTGTACTTGACTACTAAGCTAAAGTTTAGAGGTTTGAATCTACCCACTGGGGCTGTGAAAGAAAGGCCCAGAGCTCTGTTTCCATGAAGATCACAGCCAAACAGTATGTTAGAAACCAGTCTTGGTCTGTAACCATGGACTTGCAACAAGGCAGAACTGACTGGAAGGCATTGCACTTGGTTTTTGTTATTTTTGTTTGTTTTAGGATAACAGAATGGGACACTGGTAGTATAGTTACAGAATTCTCACCTTCTGTCCAGAAAGCTTGAATCCTGGTCATTGTATATGATGCTGAACAGGTTTCAAGCATCTTTCAGATTAAGATAGACTAGGAAGAAAAATCCAGTGGGTTTAAAAATTGGCCAGTGAACAACTTACATGTGCAACCAGCTATGGAGACAATGAAAGTTCAGGCTGTGTTCATTTCACTGTGGACAGGTCACCCAAAGTCAGGCCAACTCAATGGTAGCTAACAGTAATGGCAAAACAATGACCAGAAGCCTGAACCATTAGTTCCAGCTATGCAGCCATAGCTCACCCATCTCTGTACTCTAGTTCATGCCTTGACAGGTGGAGTTTATTCAGGGACCCGAGGTAATTAGTAAATACTCATCTTATTCCTATCTTATGTTTTGCATTTTCAGACAAAAGTTTACTATCACAAGTTATTTTTGAGACTTATGCATTATAATATTTTATATTCAGGAAGAGGCTATCATCGTTAGTAGGTGATTTAAGTCAATCTCAACTCATAACAGCCCTATAAACAACAGAATGAAGCACCACAGTCCTGCGCCCCCTCACAGTCTCTGCTGCACTTGACCAAGTTGTAGACACTATGACAATCCATATTATGGAGGGTCTTCCTCTCTTTTACTGACTCACTACTTCACCAAGCATGCTTTCCTACTTCAGGAATTGTCCCCTCCAGATAATATGGACAAAGTATGTGAAACAGTCTTGCCACACTTACCTCCAAGGAATGTTCTGGCTGTACAACTTCCAAGAAAAGTTTGTTTTCCTAGCAGTTTTAAGTATGATATTCTTTGTAACACCATAATTCAAAGGTAGCAATTCTTCTTCAGTCTTTCTTATTCATTGTCCAACTTTCACAAGAATATGAGTCTATTAAAAATGCCAGGGTTTAGGTCAGGTGCACCTTAGGTTTCAAAATGGCATCCTTGCTCATGAGCACTTTAAAAGCCAAAAGACAAATATTGCATAATGCCACTGTTACAAAGCAGGGCTGATATGGAGGCTGGGAGGAATCTAAGAAAAGAAATAATGCACATAGAATTAAAATAAAAGAGGGAGAAAACAGTATAAAAGGAATACAAGATTAGGTATCATTGGCATGACACTAGTCCAGAATAAGAGTTGTTTGGTTTGGGTTTTTT
>NW_006400184.1:323113-333053 GCF_000299155.1 Elephantulus edwardii | reverse complement strand
TGGTGCATTTAAACCATTCACGTTCAGTGTAATTATTGAGAGGTAGGGTTTTATTGCTGTCATTCTGTTCAATTCTTTTTGGTGTTGTTGCTAGCTACTTTGGTCCATCCTGTTTTCTGTGGCGTCTTTGTTTCAAGGACGTTTCTCAGTGTTTCCTGTAAGGCTGGCCTTGTTTTTACGAACTCCTTTTGGTTCTGTATTTCTGGGAATATTTTGATCTCTCGTTCATACTTGATGGATAGTTTTGCTGGGTACAGTATTCTTGGTTGAAAGCTGTGTTCTTTAAGTGTTTGATAGATGCCATTCCACTGTCTTCTTGCTCTCATGGTTTCTGCTGAGAATCAGCACTTAAACTTCTCTGTTCTCCCTTATAGGTTACTTTTTGTTTCTCTCTCGTTGCTTTTAGTATTTTCTCCTTATCTTTGGTTCTAGCAAATTTGACAATGATATGCCTTGGTGTTTTTCGTTTAGGGTCTATTCTAAATGGCGTTTGCTCAGCTTCTTGAATATATATTCTGTCATTCTTCATTATGCCTGGAAAGTTTTCCTCTAGTAATTCTTCCACAACTTTTTCAGTGCCTTTACTTGCTTTTTCCCATTCTGGGATTCCAATGAATGATGCGGATGTTATTTCTTTTAATTATATCCCACGTTATTCTTAAGTTTTCTTCTTTTTCTTTCTTTTTTGCTTCTGCTTTTTTTCTCGGTTATATCTGTGGTGCCAATTCTATCTTCTATTTCACTAATTTTGTTTTCCATCTCTTCACCGCTTTTTGTATGTCCCTCCATCATGTTGACAGCATCAGAAACCTTAGATTTCATATTTTGAATTATGAATTCTTGTTTTTCCAGTCCCTCTAATGCCTCATTTGTTTTCTCTGCATTGTTTTGGATTTTTTTTTAAGTTCCTCTTGATTTTTTACTGTAGTGTCCTGTAATTCTTCAAGTTTGTTTTTCATCCACTGAAAACATTCAATCAACTTTTTAAAAAAAATTCTGCATCAGAAAGTTCCATCAGATTTTCTGGCTTCATGAAATCCATTGCTACTGTGTCATTTTGGGGGGAAGATATCTTGTTTTGGGCTTGCGTGGTGAGTGAGGTACCGTGCTTCTTTTGAGACATTGAAGTGGAAGAGTTTTTGAAAACTAAGGTGATAGTTGGTTCTTCGTTTGATGTCACTACTTCTCTATCAAGATGTCCAGTACCTCCCTTTTGCTTAAGTTGATGGGAGGGCCAAACAGCAGTTTGTAGTCTAAAGAAACTAAATCTTCAGTATTGGACAACTTTTTCAAGTGAGGTTGAAAAATGCTATCAATTTGGTCTATGTGTTTTTGTTCTTTTGTGTGGTTTTTTGTTTTGTTTTTGCTTTTTTCTTTAATTCCTGGCCCCAGGGCTGAAGGCCTGAGGGCCCCAAAATTCAGAGCTGACGGTGGGCGTCACGGGCTGGGGTGGGGGAAGTGATGCGATACCTGAAGATGGGGGACATGGGTCAAAGGTGCCAGAATAAGAGTTTTATAGTAAAGAGGTCGGGGTGGGGGGTGGGCACTGTGTAACAACAACAAAAAAATTTTTTTCTAAAGAAAAAAGTGAACTGGGGGAAGGGGGACAGGGCGGAAAATGTGCAACAATGAATTAATGACAATTCAAGTTCTTGATAACTTTCATTAAAATCTCAATTAAAAAAAAGATATTTTGGAGATTTTTCCATGGACTGCCAAGAGAACAAACAAGTCTGTCCTGGAGAGAGCGAAACCAAGTTCTTTCTTGGAGGGAAGGATTTTGAAACTCCATCTCACATATTTTGAACATTTTGTCAGAAGGGACTGGTCCTTGAAGAAGGACATCATGCTTGGAAGTATGGAGGGATAGCACAGAAGAGGATGTCCCTGGATGGGACAGATTGACATATTAGTTAAGATAATGAGGCAGGGGATCAGAGGTAGTGAGTGAGATTGTCTCAGGATAGGACAGTGTTCAGTGCTATTGTGCATAGGGTCGTTATGAGTCACAGGCAACAAAACTGCACATAACAACACCAAAACCACATAACTTGACTTATCAACTGCTGCTTTTATGGGTAGTGATTGATCATTTAAGCAAAATTAAAACCTTGACAATTTTAGCATTTTCCCTGTTTATTGTAATGTGGCTTTTGGTTCAGTTGTGATGATCTTTGTTTTCTCTATGTTGACGTATACTCCATACTAAAGTCATTGATCATCATCATCAGGAAATAGTTGAAGTCTTTCTCATTTTTAGGAAGCAGAGTTGTGTCATCTGTGTGTCACAGATTGTTCCTCCAATCCTGATGGAGGAATACTTAATACAGTATTTGTATTGGAAGAGCCTTACTCTCCAAACGCCTCTCATTCCCACTAGTAATTTAACATTGATGACATTTAAAATGGCTTCTTTCACAAGACTCTGGGTAGAAAAGAATTGATGTATTGTGGACTCATGTTGCTGGCTGCTGCTGCTGCTACAGCTGAAGTGATCAGAAACAGGCAGAACCGACCATATGTTGACCAGGCCAACATGATGTCTTCTCCCAAGGACTGGCTCCTCCTAACAACATACCCAAAGTATGTGAGACAAAATTTCACTCTTTGCGTCTAAGGAGCACCCTTATTGTACTTTATACAAGACAGATCTCTTTGTTCTATTGGCAGTCCATGGGATAGTCAGTATTCTTCTCCAACATTACAATATGAAGGCATCAAATATTCTGTCATCCTTACCCATTGTCCAATTTTCCAATGCATAGAAATCAATTGAAAATATCATGGTTTGGATCAGGCACAATGTAATCTCTAAATTGACATTCTTACTTTTACTTTTGAGCACCTTGGAATGGTTCTTGACAGCAGATTCTGCCCACTCACCCAGTGCAACACATCTTGTGGATCCAAGTGAAATTAAGTAATTGACAATTTCAATCCTTTCTCCATTTACCTTGATGTTGTCTATGAATTTCCATTCATCCATTGTTGAACTTTTCTTACTGCCCAGCCCTACCCCCCAGTTTGCTCCTTTCTTTGAAAAAGAAAAGAAAAATTCTTTCATTGGTATATAATCCCACCGCATCTTCCCCCTGACTGCCCCAAGTACACTCCACTATGCAACCTTAATTCTGGACTATTGTGATAACCATAATACCGTATCATATATCATTTTTAAATTGTTCTCTCCCTCATCTGTTTCAATGCAGTATACATAATTTATCCAGTTTTTCTCAGTTTTACCCCAACCCTGATGTCAATTCCCTTCTACAACAATGGCACCATGCAGTATTTGCCCTTTTGTGACTGAGATATTTCACTCAGCATAATGTCCTCCAGGGTCACCCATTTTGAATAAAATTGCATGAGTTCCCTGTTTTTCAATGCTGTATAGTATTCCATTGTGTGAATATACCACACTTCTCTATCCATTCATTTGTTGATGGGCACTTGAGTTGTTTCCATCTCGTTGCTATTGTGAACAAAGCCACGATAAACATGGGTGTGTGTATATCTGCTTGGATGGCAGTTATGGTCTCTTTAGGGTATATTACCAGTAGTGGAATTGCTGGGTCAAATGGTACCTCTATTTGCAACTTTTTGAGAAAGCACTGCACCATTTTCCACAGTGGTTGCACCTGATCTTCTTCTTTAAGTATTTAAAATTCTCTTCACTTTCTGGAAGCAAGGTTGTTTCATTTGCACAGCACAGGTTGTTAATGAATCTTCAAGTGTGTTGCTGCTTTCCTCTTCATAAAGTCTGTCTTCTAGAAACGTTTTCTCAGCATAAAGATTGAATAGGTATGAAGAAAGAATACAACCTTACACACATTTTCCCTAATTTTAAACCAAGCAATGTTCCTTGTTCTATTTGGACAATTGTTTCTTGGTGTATGTACTGGTTTCTCATAAGTACAATTAAGTGTTCTGTAATTTTCATTCTTCTCAGTGTTGACATTGATTTGTTAGTTTCCACACATTAAAAAGTCTTTTCATAGTCAGTAAAGCACAAGTAAACATCTTTCTTGTATTCTCTGCTTTAAGCCAGGATTCATCTGACATCAGCAGCTTTCCACAAACCATATTTCAGTTTCTCTGTCAATGTAATTTTCAACAATTTTTAATAACCTTCAGCAACTTGCATGTTATATTAATGATATTGTTATATATTTTCCACATTCTGTTGGGTCACCTCTTTAGAAATGAAAACATATGTAGATTTCTTCTAGTTAATTGGTCAAGTAGCTATCTTCCAAATTTCATGACACTGAGAACCTATTGAGAACTTGGAAGGCTGCATCTTTTAGTTGAAACATGTTAATTCCATAAATTGCTGGGATTTTATTTTTTGCCAATTCCTTCAGTGCACCTTGAATGTCTTCCTTCACTACCATTGTTTCTTGATTACATACAATCTTTTAAATGGCTCCGAAATTGTTATCAGAGACTGATCTGCAAGCCAAGGGTTACATCCATTGCCTGAAGCACTTCAGTAGGCGTCCCATCCATTCCTGGAGCCCTAAGCCCCCCCCCCCTTTTTTTTACCTATGCCTCCAGTGTAGCTTAACTTCTTCCTTCAGTACACTTGATCATATGCTGCTTTCTGAAGTGGTTCAATGTTGGCCAGTTCTTTTTGGTAGTGACTATATGTATTCATCCCATTTTCTTTTGATGCTTCCTGCATCATTCAACATTTTGCCCACAGAATCTTTCAGTATTGCAAACCCATGGCTTTAATTTATTCTTTTGTTCTTTAAGCTTGAGAAATATTGATAGTGTTCTTTCTTTTTAGTTTAAAGAACAAATACAAAAGGGAGTTCTTAGTCCCTAAAAGAGTTAAATGGATAATGGGATGATGTGTAGAAATTAATATTACAAGACTTTCATGAACTGGCTGTTATGTTGAGTGTTTCTCCTAGAAATCTAATTTGGAAAATAAAAGGTGATAAGAGACATTAAGTTCTAATCACATGCCAATCTCTGTGAAGGCTTCCAATCCTAATGGGGCCTTTCATCTGCTCTGCTTTGAAAAGATGTCTATCTTGAACACTTTGGACATAAAATGTTGAATACTTATACCATGTTACTGTTTGCATGTGTTCTCTGCTATACACACAAGAGAGGAAGAGATTAGAACATTTCATTTTACAGAATATTGTTTTGTACAAGTAATGAGGTTGGGAGAGTGGCTGGAAGACACACTCCTTAGATCCTGTTCTAGTGGATCTTGTTGTGAAACACTGTCATCTCAGTTTAATTTACGGGACCATAAGATCAGGATATGAGAACAAGGAATTTATATGAAAAACCAAGAAGACCTAGAAGGGGAATAGAAAATGTCAGCGAGGTAAGGGAATGAAGCCAATAAAATATGATCAGCAAGTGTCACAGATTGAGTTATACCTAATAAGAATGTTACTTGAAAACCTAATGTAGGCTTCTTAGGAGCTCTAGTGGTCTAGTCTACAGCCAGGTGCTCTGCTAACCCAAAGATTGTGCAACTTCAGCCACTGGAAGCCACCAATGGTTCCAAGGAAGGAAGATGGACAATCTTCTCTTGTTGTAATTCACCATGTTGGAAAACCTATGAGCATGAATGAATGACCTTCTGTTTGGGGGCATTGAGTTTTCTTTTGCAGACATTGTGGTGTTGTGAGGGTTCACACAGGATTGGGCAAGATTTTGTTCTATTGTACAGAGGGAACTGTGAACTAGAGCCAATTCAACCATGAGTACAGCCATGTGGTGAAAATAACAATCAACTGCTCTGTAGGGATTTTGTGATTCTTATTTTTCAAATATAATTTTTATAGTGATTTTAATGAAAGTTTACAGAAAACTTAGATTTCCATTCATTTATTGTTGCACATTTCCCTCTCCCCTCATCCCAGTTCACTTTTCTCTCTAAAAAATTCTTTCATTGTTGCACAGTGGCTATCATTTTCAAAGAAGTACATCAGCAGGACTTTCTTCCATGGTGCTGTAGAGGCTGGTCCAAATCACCAACCATTTGATCCACCAGAACACAACCTACACACTCACCTACTGATGAATAGCTAACTAGTCCCTTCACACCTGTGTTTAGACAGACCTTGCCTAAAAACCCTGAATAATCATTCAGAGAAGTTCCTATTTCAGCCTAGCTGAGGACAGAAAATTAATTATTCGCTAACAGCTTAGTTCTGCTGATAATTGTCCCCTTGGCAACATAAGACCCAGTGTAACTGAGATGAAATACAATAAAAATATTCAAATGTCTTTTCTTTGTAAGAAAGCCTAAGTTTTTATATAGCTTTTGAGAAGCATTTAAACATAACTGATTTTCCAGCACTGTATCAAACCCTTATCTCACAGTTATGAGTTTCAAAGATACAGTTCTGGGAGACAGATGCTGGTATGTCTAAGAGAAATGCTTCTTTTTAGTTGATGATGCTTGGCCAGCCAATGTCTTCAAATAGACCAGGACTGCTAGACTTGGCCATCCTTCACAGAAGTATTCACTGACTATGAGTCATTGGATATGTCATTTACATTTTCTAGGCCTCTATTGCCTCACCTGGAAAACAGGGATCCGATCCTATACTTGATGCCTTCCCAGTTGTCTTTTCAATCTGAAACCCAAATGTCATATTGCTGTTATTTTGTTTTATCTGCTTTAGGTTACTTCTCTAGGAATTGCAACTCTGTGAAGGACTCTTAAATTGGTTTATATTTCACCAGAATTTTGGGGCCCCTAGAATCTTTAAAAGGGTTCCCTGGTAGCATAGTCCACAGGGAATTACACAGGAAACCCCAAAATGGCACCATCAAAGCTCTCTGGCTTTTTTAATCTGCCAACTACTTCACAGCAGAAAAATGGGTACTCTCCTCATGCAACTTACAGCCTCTGCAAAAATACTAAATTCTATGAGTACAGTTATCTGAATGTGTGACCTCATATGAGTTGCTTAACCTCTCTGAATGACTTCATTGTCATCAACAAAATGGAAATAGAGTTTGTGAAGATTAAGTCCAAATGAGTCTGGGAAGGGACTGGCCCAGTTACTAATACACAACAAGAAACAGGTACTACTATTACTATTAAGTATGAAACAAATTACTACTATTACTAAAAATTTGACATTGATTTATCTCTAGCTATCCACTTCTGAAACAATAGCCCTGTGAAAACCCTATGAACAATAGAGGAATCCAGGCAGCCATAGTATAGAGTCTACATTAGAAGTCACTCAAAATGAGAAGAAACAGTAGGAAATACTCTTTTTCTTTCTTTTTAAAAAA
Source organism: Elephantulus edwardii (assembly GCF_000299155.1). Taxonomy (NCBI): domain Eukaryota; kingdom Metazoa; phylum Chordata; class Mammalia; order Macroscelidea; family Macroscelididae; genus Elephantulus; species Elephantulus edwardii. The sequence continues at coordinate 325,772 of NW_006400184.1, read as the reverse complement.
TTATTTGTTCATTCATGTACACTTTTCTCATTTACACTCCCCTCTCAATTCCCTTTGTAAGACTATTGGTTGTCATACACATGGTTTCTAATTGTCTGTTCCTTTCAGAATGTCCTGTTTTTCACTCATTCCAGTACAGTATTTATTATTTTTTTAGGAAGATTTCTTGAGAAAGAAAACTTTATTGGGATAATCTTCAAGATATATCAGAGCAACAGCAGGTTACCAGTTTAAGGTGTCAATCAATTTGTTTTAAGCACAAGTACTCAAAATTTAAAATCTAAAGTTTATTTTCCCTAAACAGTGCACTCCCTATATTGTCAGTAACCATGTTATGGACTAAAAGAGATTTAGGTGAAATGTTTTCTTTATTAAACTGCTGAATCAATTTCCTAAGACCTCAACAGCTTCATGGGAGTCTGGGAAAAGTTTATGCATGATATTATACATATCAATCCTTAGTGAAATATTCTGAAAAACAGTTTGAAAATAAAGGCAATTACAGCATCTACCTTTAGAACTATCAACTCAGGAATTATCTCAATTATGAAGTCCTGCAAAGAACATATTCTTCTTTCTTAAAGTCCTGGTAACAACAATATTCCTTACTTCAGATCTGCCATTTTCCCACCATTACTGCCTTGTGAATCATTATCTCTTCTATTCTTTTTTGTTTTGTTTTTTGATTGAGTAAAGTTTGCTTTTTAAAAAAATGTACAGTTGGTTGGACCTCTTTATGCATCTTCTCCAGCAGCTGGAGCATTGCCACGTTTGGTGTTTCTGGTGTAAATTACTTGAGCTGTGTTTTGAAACCAACTTGATAAATCCTTTACTAAGCAGCTCCTGAATGGCTGCCCTGGCCAGGGAGCTCTGAATTTTCAGTCTTTCAGAGATAATAGCCAGGGTTATAAGCATAGTGGGGAACTTGTTTACAAAGTTTGTTATATGGCTTTGTCAAAGAAGTCCAGATTATTGAGCTTGTCCCAAACTTTACCTTTGGGCTACTCCTTCTTGGCCTTGCGCCCAGATTTGTTCATTGGGTCTTTAACCATCTTGGCTGGCTTTCCGGTGTCTTTGTCTTTCTTCTTCTGGTCATCCTTGGGAGACAATGCGGAGCTCAGAGAGGAGCTACACAAGTACAGCCTTGTTAAAATGTCAGACAAAAAGGAGTATTCATTATTGATTCATTCTTTTCCTGATCTTCCTCCTCCCCTTTGATCCTATCTATTATTACAATAATTGGTAGTATTTGCCCCTTCATGACTGAGATATTTTACTCAGCATCATGTCTTCTAGATTCATCTACTTTGTATAATGTTTAAGTAATCTTTAATAATTAGAATGTGGAATGTACGAAGTATGAATATAGGGAAAGTGGAAATTGTAAAAAATTAAAAGGAACACCTGAAAATCAACATTTAAGAGTTAGTAAACTAAGATGGACTGACATGGGCCACTTTGAATCAGTGGTTTTATTATGCTGGGAATGAAAAACTGAGAAGAATGATATTATATTCATAGTGTAAAAGACAATTCCAAGATCTATCCTAAAGTACAATCTTGTGAGTGACAGAATACTATCCACACACATATACAAAAAAAATAACTGTTAATACAGTATTATTCAATTATGTGCACCCACGATTAAAGTCAAAGAGGAGAAAATTGAGGATTTCTGCTCTGGTGACCTAAAAGTAACAAATTACACTGTCAACCCAAAGACATACAGTTCAAATCTATCAGCTTGCCCATGGAAGAAAGATGAACAATCAACTCCTGTGAAATTTACTGCCTCTGAAAATCATCTGAAGGAGTCAACAGTGCATAACAACAACTAAATTCTCAGTCTGAATTTGATCAAGTGTACATTCAGGATGTATTAACAGATATTGGTGATTGAAATACAAAAGTTGTAAAAATATTCTTCTGTTCTTAAACTTTTCTGATCCTAATTTTAAACCATGTTCCCTTACTCTGTTCATACAACAGCCTCTTGGTCTAGGTAAATGTTTAGTATGAGCACAGTTAAGTGCTCTGGGATTCCAACTCTTCTCAAAGTTAGCCATAATTTGTTATGAACCACTTGGTTAAATGCCTTTCCATAGTCAATAAAGCATAAGTAAATATTGTTTAATTATTCTTTACTTTACAGCCGGGATTCGTCTGACATTAACAACGACATCCTTTGTGTCACAGTCTTTTCTAAATCTCACTTGCACTTCTGGCAGTTCCTTATCCATATACTTTTTGAATGATCTTCAGCAATATTTTGCTTGCATGTGTTATTAATGATATTGTTCAATAGTTTCCACATTCATTTTGATCACCTCTCTTGGGAATGGGTTCAAATATGGATCTCTTCAAGCCAGTCAGGCAGGTCGCTGTCATCCAAATTTCCTGGCATAGACTGGTGAGGGCATCCAGGGTTGCATCTGTTAGTTGAAATATATTAACAGTTCCTGGGGCTTTATTTTATTTTTTTTTGTCAATGCCTTCAATCCAGCTTCAACTTCTTCCTTCATTCCCACTGGATCTTGTTGTTTATTATTATTATTATTTTTTTTTCTTTTAATCTACTATTTAATAATCATAAACCAATTCCCAAAATTTCCCCTTTAGATTATTGTATACTTGGTTAAATCAAGAAGTTAAACTAGAT
>NW_006400184.1:321727-323013 GCF_000299155.1 Elephantulus edwardii | reverse complement strand
TGCTCATTTTTCAATTGGATTATTTACCTTTATCTTGTTGTGGTGCTCAAGTATTTTATAAATTCTAGATATAAGTCCCTTGTCTGACATGTCATCACCAAACACTTTTTCCCAGTCTGTGGCTTCCCTTTTTACCTTGTTAGAGAAGTTTCCGGATTTGCATACGGATTTGATTCTTAGAAGGTCCCATTCATCTATTTTATCTTGTCCTGGTTGTAAATTTTTCAGAATACTTGGAAGACTCTTGATGTTGTCGATTAGGACTACCAAAGTTTTTCTTGAATGAAGTTTATAGTCCTTCGTTTTAGTCCTAGGTCCATGATCCACCTTGAGTTGGTTTTTGTATATGGAGTGAGGTGGGGATCTTTTTTAATTCTTCTGCAGATAGTTTTCCAATTTTGCCAGTACCACTTGTTAAAAAGGCTGTCATTTCCCCACCTAACTGATTTCATCTCTTTGTCAAAAATCAGTTGACCATAAATAGATGGGCTGATTTCCAGGTTTTCAATTCTATTCCATTGATCTATGTGTCTGTCATTGTACCAGTACCATGCTGTCTTGACTACCATGGCAGTGTAGTAGGATTTCAAATCAGGGAGTGAGATGCCTCCTACCTTTTTTTGTGTTTTCAGGAGTGCTTTGTTTATTCGGGGCTTCTTTCCATTCCAAATGAAGCTGGAGATTGCCTTTTCCATCTCCTTGAAGAATGGAATTGGTATTTGTATTGGGATTGCATTGAACGTGTATATTGCCTTTGGTAGTATTGCCATTTTCACAACATTGAGCCTTCCTATCGATGAGCAAGGGATAGTCTTCCACTTCTCCAGGTCTCTTTCTGTTTCTTGTAATAATGTTTTGTAGTTTTCCTTGCATAGATCTTTTGTGCTTCTAGATATATTTACTCCCAAATATTTAATCTTGTGATTAGATATTGTGAAGGGTATTTTTCTTAGCTCCAGCTCTGTATTCTCTTTGTCACTGTAGAGAAATCCAACTGATTTTTGTATGTTGATTTTGTATCCTGCTGCTGTGCTGAATTGGTCAACTATGTCCTATAGTTTTCTTGTCTGAGTCTTTAGGGTTTTCTAAGTATACTATCATGTCTTCTGCATAGAGGGATAATTTTGTTTCCTCTTTGTCAATTTGTATACCTCTAACGTCTTTCTCTTGTCTTATTGCTATCGCTAAGACTTCCAATACAATATTGAATAAGAGAGGAGATAATGGGCATCCTTGCCTAGTTCCTGTTCTTAAAGGGAATGCCTTTAACCTCTCTCCATTGAGAA
>NW_006400184.1:312241-318922 GCF_000299155.1 Elephantulus edwardii | reverse complement strand
TTACAGAGATTTTGGATTTCCATTCATTCATTCATTGTTGCACTTTTCACCCTGCCTACCCCTCCCCTCCAGTTCACACTTCTCTTTGAAAGGTAAAATTCTTTCATTGTTATGCAATCACTTCCCCCAAGTCTACTCCATTATGCAGCCTTATTTCTAGACTCATGTCATGACAATAATACCTAATCATATACACTTTTCAAACAGTCCCTCTCATCTGTTCTAATGCAATATACATAATTTATCCCATCTTTCTCAGTCTCCACCCCCAACCCCTATGTAAGTCCCATTTTACAACAGTGCCACTGTGCAGTATCTGTCCTTTTGTGATTGAGATATTTCACTAAGCATAATGTCCTCCAGAGTCATCCATTTTGAATAATATTTCATGAGTTCCTTGTTTTTCAATGCAACGTATTATTCCGTTATATCACAGCTTCTCTATCCATACATTTGTTAGTGGGCACTTAGGTTGTTTCTAACTGTTTGCTATTGTGAACAAAGCTGAGATAAACATGTGTGTGCGTATATCTACTTGGGTGGTGGTTATGGATTCTTTGGTCTATATTCCAAGTAGTGGAATTGCTGGGTCAAATGGTATTTCTATTTGCAACTTTTTGAGAAAGCACCATTCTGTATTCCATAGTGGCTGCAACATTTTACACTCCCACCAACAGTGACTAAGGGTTCCAGTTTCTCCACACCCTCGCCAGCATTTGTTGTTTGCTGTTCTGCTAAATTTTGCTATTCTTACTGGGGTGAGACGATATTTCATAGTTGTTTTGATTTGCATCTCTCTTAGAGCTAGGGATTTTGAACATTTCTTCATGTGCCTGTTTGCCATGTGAATATCTTCTTTGGTGACTTGTCCATATCCTATGCCCATTGTTCAACTGGGTTGTTTATATTTATCTGGTTGTGGTACTCGAGTATGTTATAAATTCTAGATATAATCCCTTATCTGACATGTCATTACCACATACTTTTTCCCATTCTATGGCATCCCTTTTTATACTGTTGGAGAAGTTTTTGGATGTTCATAGGGATTTGATTCTTAGAAGATCCCATTCTCCCTATGAACATCCAAAAACTTCTCCAACTAGGCAAAAGGGGAAGCCACAGACTGGGAAAAAGTATTGGAGAGTGACATATCAGATAAGGAACTTAAATCTAGAATTTATAAAGTACTTGAGCACCACAACAAGAGAAAGGTAAATAATCCAATTGAAAAATGGGCACAGGATATGAACAGACACTTCACCAAAGAAGACATTCAGATGGCCAACAAGCGCATGAAGAAATATTCAAAATCCCTAGCTCTAAGAGAGATGCAAATCAAAACAACCATGAAATATCATCAGACCTCAGTAAGACTAGCAAAATTTAACAGAACAGCAAGCAACAAATGCTGGTGAGGTTGTGGAGAAACTGGAACCCTTATTCACTGTTGGAGGAAGTGTAAAATGGTGCAACCACTGTGGAAAGTGGTGTGGCACTTTCTCAAAAAATTGCAAATAGAGATACTATTTGCCCCAGCAATTCCACTACTGGAAATATATCCTAAAGAGACAATAATCGACATCCAAGCAGATATATGTACACCCATGTTTATTAAGGCTTTATCCACAATAGCAAGGAGTTGGAAACAACTTAAGTGCCCATCAACAAACGAATGTATAGAGAAGCTGTGGTATATTCACACAATGAAATACTATACTGCATTGAAAAACAAGGAAGTAATGCAATATTATTCAAAATGTGTGACTCTGGAGGACATTATGCTGAGTAAAATCTGTTGTACAGTGGGACTGACATCTGGGTTGGGGTAAGACTGAGAAAAACTGGATAGATTATGTATACTGCATTGAAACAGATGAGGGAGAGAACAGTGTAAAAGCTATATATGATAGGGTATTATGATTATCACAGGAATCCTGAATTCAGGTAGCATAGTGGAGTGCATTCAGGGCGGGGGGGTGGAGAGATTGTATATCAACGAAAAAGTCTATCTTTTGCTTTTCAAAAAAAAAGGAGTGAACTGTGGGGTGGGGGGTGGGGGAGCTGGTAGAGAAAAAAGTGCAACAATGAATGAATGGAAATCCAAAATCTCTGTAAACGTTCATTAAAATTATGTATGTATTCATCTAGTTTATCCTCTCCTGGTTGTGGATTTTTTAGGATGCTTGGAAGACTGTTGATATTGTGGATTAGGATGTCTAGAATTCTTCTAAGCTTTTCTTTAATGAAGTTTATAGTTCTTGGATTTAATCCTAGGTCCATGATAACCTTGAGTTGGCTTTTGTGTACGGAGTGAGGTGTGGATCTTGCTTGAGTTTTCTGCAGAGAGTTTTCCAATTTTGCCAACACCATTTGTTAAAAAGGCTGTCATTTCCCCACTTAACTGATTTCATCTCGTCAAAAATCAGTTGACCATAGGTAGATGGGCTGATTTCTGGATTTTCAATTCTATTCAATTGATCTATGTGTCTGTTATTGTACCAGTACCACACTGTCTTGACCTCCACAGCATTGTAGTAGGATTTGAAGTCAGGAAGTGAGAAGCCTCCTACCCTGTTACTCTTTATAAGTAGTGCTTTGCTTATTCGGGGCCTCTTTCCATTTCAAGTGAAACTGGAGATTGCCTTTTCCATCTCCTTGAAGAATGGGATTGGTATTTGTACTGGGATTGCATTGAACTTGTAGATTGCCTTTGATAGTACTGCCATTTTCACAACATTGAGTTTTCTTAACCATGAGCAAGGGATATTCTTCCACTTCTCCAGGACTCTTCTTTGTTTCTTATAGTAATGTTTTGTAATTTTCTTTGAATAGATCCTTTGTCCCTCTGGTTATATTTACTCTCAAGTATTTAATTTTGCGATTAGCTATTGTGAAGGGCATATTGTTTTTATTAGCTCCAGATCTGTATTATTTTTGTCACTCTAGAGAAATCTAACTGAACTTTGTATGTTGATTTTGTATCCTGCCAATTTGCTGAATTGGTCAACTATGTCCAGTGGTTTTCTTGCTCTGAATCTTTAGAGTTTTCTTTAGTATCCAGAACACTTGATCGTGCTAATGCGAAACCTATACTTGGAACAAGAGGCAGTCCTCAGAACAGAGCAAGGAAACACTGCATGGTTCAAAATTGGGAAGGGTGTACGACAGAACAGATTATCTGGGAGGCTGGGCTGTATGAGGAGAAGTGTGACGTCAGGATTGGTGGAAGATTTATCAACAATCTGCATTATGCAGATGACTCAACCCTGCTTGCTGAAACTGAGGAGAACCTGAAGCACTTGCTACAATGGGATAAGGACTGCAGCCTTCAACATGGATTGAGGCTCAATGTCAAGAAGACAAAGATTCTCACCACTGGACCAATTGGCAGCATCAGGATGGATGGTGAAGAGACTGAGATTCTTCACAGCTTAGTTTGCTTGGCTCCACAGTCAACTCTCTTGGCAATAGCATCCAGGAAATTAAAAGATACATTGTGATGGCAAAGTCTGCTGTCAGGGCCCTCTCCAAAGTACTAAAGAGCAATTGTGTCGCTCTGGAGACTAAGATGCATCTGATACAAGCCATGGTCTTTGCAATAACTTGTTATGTGTCACAGAGTTGGACAATGACTAGGGAGGGTAGAAGTAGAATTGATGTCTTTGAGCTGTAGTGCTGGAAAAGAGGATTGAGCATTGACTGCTAAGAAAATAAACAGGTTCATCCTGGAAAGGGTTAAACCAGACTGCTGCTTGGAGGCAAAGATTCTGAGACTTTGTCTGACATACATTGGACATGTTGTAAGGAGGGATCCATCTTTAGAGAGGGACATCATGCTTGGGAGGAGCTGTCAGGAGGGGAGACACTTGAGGAGGTGGATTGATTCAGTGACTGGGGTAATTGGGATGGGTGTGCTGGAGGCAATGTGAATGGCACAATATAGAGCAGGGTTTAGTGCTATTGTACATAGGGTCTCTATGAGTCACAAGAGACTTGATGACACATAACAACAACAGCAATGAAAGTTTCCAGAAAACTTGTATTTCTATTCATTCATTGTTACACATTTTCCTCCCTCCTCCCATCTCCCCGACCAATTTACTAAGCACCTACGAAATAATATTGTTTTAAGAACATTCTCCCAGCCATTTAAAAATTTCAAACTCATCCATGACTTTCAAGCCATAAAAAACCTAAAACAAAACAGAAAACTAGCTATATTTGGCTTATAAGCCTTACTCTGCAAAGTTTAGTATGGGAGAGTTGGTATTTGGAATTGTTAGAACAATGTTCTGGAGTTGGTTAGAGAAGGTGAAGTCCAGGGGTTAGTGCAGAAAAGGTGGCCTGTTCGTCTCTAACAGCAAGAAAGAGGCATAGAAACAATGATAATTGTGACAACTGAAGTTTTTTGGTTTGACTCCTCTTTTGAACCTCTACTACTATTTACATTTAAGAAATCATGCCTATGACTTTTATTTAAGTGATTTCTACAAAATAGATACAATGTAGATTTGCATGAATGTTATCTCAAGAAACTCACAGATTCACTAAAATCTAAGCTTCACCTCAGACCCAGGGCTAAGGAATCCTGCTCTACAAGATGACAAAGATTCTGAGAGCAGTGTTTTTCTACTAGCATTGTTCTTGAGTTTTTGAAAGAAAAGAGCTACCTGCACTCAAAACTATTATTATACTTACACATGCTGTTATACTAATTTCTAACATCCAACCATAGAATCAAAAAACGTATTGCGATGGGAAAGTCTGCTGTTAGGGCCCTCTCTAAAGTACTCAAGAGCAACGGTGTGTCTCTGGAGACTAAGGTGTGTCTGGTACAGGCCATGGTCTTTGCAATCACCTGTTATGCATCAGAGAGTTGGACAATGACTAGGGAGGATAGAAGGAGAATTGATGCCTTTGAGCTGTGCTCCTGGAGAAGAGTATTCAATGTACCATGGACTGTCAAGAAAACAAACAGACTCATCCTGGAGAGGGTTAAACCAGGCTACTCCTTGGAGGCAAGGATTCTGGGACTTTGTCTGACATACTTTGGACATGTTGTAAGGAGGGACAGGTCCTTGGAGAGGGACATCATGCTTGGTAGGGTGGAGGGACAGAGCAGGAGGGGAAGACCCTCTATGAGATGGATTGATTCAGTGGCTGGGGTAATCAGTATGGGTGTGTCAGAGGCAGTGCGATTGGCACAGGGTCGCTATGAGTCGCAAATGACTCGACGGCACATAACAACAACAACAACAACAACAACAACCATAAAGTCATATTCTGAAGACTGGAGAAAAATATAGAAACACTTCAAGAAACAAAGGAGAGGAATGGTGTCACTGAACTCCATACCTTCCAAAGAATGAAAGCTACCTTTTAGGAGCCACACCATTCCTTGTCCTCTCTATTACCTAGGTAATCTTTCCTCCAGCAAAACCGAGAAGTGTTTAAGATTTGTGGAAAATACTCCAGTTGTTTGATTATAGTGTTTATTGATTATATCATGAATAGAAACATTGCCTAGTAACAGACTTTATCCTATCCATAACTAAGAGATCTGAGGTTTTCTTTGCCCAACAATAACAGTATTCAGGTCCCTCAACCAATAATAATATGATTCTCTGAAATGTATGATTGCAGAATACCTATAAATTATTCAGAATAAATTCAAGATCCAAGACCAAAAAGAAAAAGTTTGAGTTTGGCCCTCAAACAATATTTAAAGTTTAGTGCTCACACTAACAGCTAAGATAGTTTGTCAATTCTAATTCTTTCATAAAATGTAAATTGAAATAGTTATTAATGGAATACCACCAGAGGCGGCCTGCTGAGGTCTTGGCTGGAAGACTGAAATATTTTGCTTCCTTTTGAATTACAGTGCTGTCTATTTGAATCTGATTTGACATTCTAACAATTGGAGAATTGAATTATGCACATAAAAACAAATCATTCAATCTATCCTTATACTTATTCACCCTTCCTTTGTCCTTGTGGAAATTATCCACCATCTTATCTCAACTGCGTAAAAGTGTTCGGGAAAAGAATAATGTCACATTGAATCCAATCAGCAGTTTCAAAAAGAATAGATTTAAAAAAATACCTACAATAAATATTTTATTCATCCATATAATGTCTTTGTTTAGTGGTAGCTATAGAGTTCATATTCAGTTGAATCACCTTTCTTGGGAATGGAAAAAAAATATACATCTCTTCCAATCCAATGGCCAGATAGCTGTCCTTCAAATTTCCTGACATAAAACAGTGAGCTCATCTAAGGCTGCTACTACTAATTGAAACAAGTCAATAAGTTATTTCAAAAACCCCATTGATTCCTGGGGCTTTGTTTTTTACTAAACTTCAATGCAGCTTCAACTTCCTCCTTCATTACCACAGGCTCCTGTTTATATAGTATTTCCTGAAATTTTCGAGTATCAATCAGTTCTCTCTGGTACAGAGATTCTGTGTATCCTATCCATCTTCTTATTCCCCCCTTTTAAAAATTGATATTAATTTTAATGAACGTTTACAGAGACTTTGCATTTCCATTCTTTCATTGTTGCAGTTGCATTTTTCTCCCTGCCCACCCCTCCCCCTCATTCGCTCTTCTCTCTGAAAAGTAAAAGAAAAATTCTTTCATTGTTATACAATCCTACACACACACACACACACACACACACA
>NW_006400184.1:286113-310491 GCF_000299155.1 Elephantulus edwardii | reverse complement strand
TTTTTGGATGTGCATAGGGATTTGATTCTTAGAAGGTCCCATTCATCTATTTTACCTTCTCCTGGTTGTAGATTTTCCAGGATACTTGGAAGACTTTTTATGTTGTGGATTAGGACCACTAAAGTTCTTCCAAGCTTTTCTTGAATGAAGTTTATAGTCCTTGGTTTTAATCCTAAGTCCATGATCCACCTTGAGTTGGTTTGAACATTTCTTCATGTGTTTGTTTTCCATCTGAATGTCTTCTTTGGTAAAGTGTGTGTTCATATCCTGTGTCCATTTTTCAACTGAGTTATTTACCTTCATCTTGTTGTGGTGTTCCATCTTCTTTTTATGCTTTGTAGGTCACTCAATGTATTTCCCATATCATCTTTCAATATTATGACTCAAGGTTTAAGTTTATTTCTAAGTTCTCTCAGCTTGAGAAATACAGAAGGAGTTCTTCCCTTTTTATTCTCCAATTCCAGCTCCCTGCACATTCAGTTATAATACTTTGCTTTGTCCTTCGGAGCTGCCCTTTGAAATCTTATGTTCAGCTCCTTTACTTTGGCATGTTTTCCTTTTGTTTTGGAATATCAACGCTCCAGTTAAATTTTAGAATATCTTCTGACATCCATTTTGATTTTTTCTTTCTCCTCTGTTTTTGTAATGACCGTGTGTTTTCTTCGTGAATGGTGTCCTTTATAGCATCCCACAACTCACCTGGTCTTGAATCACTGGTGTTAAATGCCTCAAACCTATTCCTAAGATGATCTTGAAATTCAGATGGAATTGCTTCAAGATCATATCTTGGTTGCTCTGGACTTATAAATATTATTAATATCATATGCAAGCAAAATATTGCTGAAGAAATAAACCTCAATTCACTTTCTTCTCAAGTACACATGTTACATTCTCCAGAATTGATCATATATTAAGTCATAAAGCAAGCCTCAACAAATTAAAAATATTGAAATAATACAAAGTATTTTCGGAGACCACAATACCATAAAATTAGAAATTAACCACAGAAGAGTAAAGCTTACAAAACCACCCATGTAGAAACTAAATAACTCTCTGCCAGAACATGATTGGGTTATAAAAGAAATCAAGAAAGAAATGTAAAAGTTCCTTGAAACAAATGATAATGAAGCTACAACTTACCAAAACCTCTGGGACACAGTTAAGGCAGTCCTCAGAGGGCAGTTCATAACAATAAGCACAAGCATAAAAAAATGAAAAAAAGAAAAAGAATCAATAATCTAACTCAACACCTTCATCAAAAAGATCAACAATCTAATCCTATAGCCTCTAGAAGAAACTAAATTATTAGGACAAGAGCTGAAATCAATGAGATAGAAAACAGAAAAACAGTTGAAACCACCAATAAGCTTGTGTTTTGAAAGGGTCAATAAAATTGACAAAGCATTGGCAAATTTAGCAAAAGAAAGAAAAGACACAGATAACTCAATGAAGAAATGACAGAGGTAACACCACAACAGAACCAGAGGAAATGAAATTGATAATATAAGAATACTATGAAAAGCTCTACTCTAATAAATTTGAAAACTAGAGGAAATGGACAAATTCCTTAAAATGTATCCCCTTCAAAGATTGACAAAGACAGATAGAGAACACTTAAACAGACCCATCACAAGAGAAGAAATTGAAAAGGTCATAAAAAGACTTCCCCATAAGGAAAGTCCTGGACCAGACGACTTCACAGCTGAATTCTACCAAACATGCAGAGAGGATTTAGCACCCATTAAATTATTTACAAAAATTGAAAAAGAAAAAAAACACTTCCAGAGTCATTCTACGAAGCAAGCATAAGCCCAATACCAAAACCAGCAAAGATATTTCCAAGAAAGAAAACTACATACCAATATTTCTGATGAATATAGATGCAAAAATTCTTAACAAAATCCTGGCCAACAGAGCTCAAAAGCACATAATAAATATAATTCACCATGACCAAGTGTGATTCATAACAGGTATGCAGGGATGGTTCAACATAAGGAAAACAATCAATGTAATTCACTATATTAACAAAGTAAATAACAAGAACCATATGATCTTAGCAATTGATGCAGAAAAGATATTTGACAAAATCCAACAACTCTTCCTGATAAAGACACTCAGCAAAATTGGAATAGAAGGGAATTTCCACTCAGCGAAATTGGAATAGAAGGAAATTTCCTCAACATAGTGAAAAGTATATATGCAAAACCAAGAGTCAACATCATTCTCAATAGAGAAAGACTAAAAATATTTTCCTCGCAAACAGGGACCAGACAAGGATGCCCACTGTCACCACTTCTCCTCAATATTATATTTGAAGGTCTTGCTAGAGCAATGAGACAAGAGAAGGAAATATAAGGCATCCAGATTGGCAGAGATGGTTAAACGGTCGCTATATGCAGATGATAGTGTACACAGAAAACCCTAATGACTCAACAAAAAGCACTGTTAAAATTAATAGGCCAATTTAGTAGCGTGGAAGGATATAAAATCAATATCCAAAAAGCAATAGGATCCCTCTACAGTAACAAAGAGATCTCAGGGACAAAAATAAAGAAAGCAATACCATTTACAATAGCCAACCACAAATTGAGATACTTGGGAGTGAAAGTAACTAGAGATACAAGAGACCTATACAAAGAAAACTATAGAGCATTTCTGAAAGACACAATAAAAGACCTAAAGAAATGGAAAAATGTGCAGTGTTCATGGATAGGAAGAATTAATATATTGAAAATGACAATCCTACCAAAAACAATTTACGTGTTCAATGCAATCTCAATCCAGATTCAAAATTAATTTTTCAAGGAGATTGAAAGAGAAATTATCAAATTAATTTGGAGAGACAAGAGACCCTGAATAAGCAAAACACTTCTGAGAAACAAAAATGAGGTTGGAGGCATCGCACTCCTTAACCTCAAAACCTACTACACAGCAGTGGTAACCAAAACAAAGTGGTACTGGTACAATGACAGACACATAGACCAATGGAACAGAATTAAGAACCCAGAAATAGACCCAGCTATCTATGGTCAACTGATATTCGACAAAGATATTAAAGCTATAAAGTGGGGAAATGAAAACCTCTTCAGCAAATGATGCTTGCTGGCAAAACTGGACTTCCATCTGCAGAAAGCTGAAACAGGATCCACATCTCACACTATACACAAAAATCAACTCAAGGTGGATCAGAGACCTGGGAGGAAAGCCCAAAACCATAACACTTTTAAGGGGCACTCTGGAATCTGGCTTAGAAGCGCTAGTCCAAGGTATAAAGAGACTGCCAAATACAACCAGAAATGCACAATGTAAAGAGGATAAAATTGATGCATGGGACCTTCTAAAGATTAAATCTCTATGCACATAAAAAACTTTTTTCAACAGGGTGAAAAGAAAACCTATAGACTGGAAACAAACATCTGGTAATACTGTCTCAGACAACAGTCTTATAACAAAAGTTTATAGAATACTCCTGGGTCTCAACAAGAAAAATACTGATAACCCAATTACAAAATGGGCAAAAGACAAGGAAAGAATTTTCACAGAAGAAGATATTCGAATGGAAAACAGACACATGAAGAAATGCTCAAAATCACTGGCAATAAGAGAGATGCAAATCAAAACCACCATGAGTAAGAGTGGCTCACTCCAGTAAAAGTGGCAAAGTTTAAAAGGGCAGCAAGTAATAGATGTTGGAGAGGATGTGGCGAGAAAGGAACTTTTACACATTGTTGGTGGGATTGTATAATGGTGCAACCATTCTGGAAGGCAGTTTGGCACTTCCTCAAAAAGCTGAACACAGGAAGTTTATATGATCCAGCTATTCTACTACTTGGAATATACCCTGAGAATATGAGAACTGAGGCACAAACTGGGATTTGTACACCAATGTTCGTAGCAGCATTATTCACCATTGCAAGAATGTGAAAACAGCCCAAATGACCAACCAGAAATGAATGGATTGAGAAATTATGGTACATTCACACAGTGGAATACTATGCAGCACACAGGATCAATAATTTTGTAAATTGTGAATAAATTGTGAATAATGCTGCTATGAATCAATGTACAAATCTCCATTTGTATCTTATTTCTAATTTCCTGGAGGTATATTCCTAGCATTGCAAAAGCTGGGTCATATAGAATTTCTATGTTGAACTTCTTTTAGGAAACACCAAACTGCCTTCCAGAACGGTTGTACCATTTTACAATCCCACCAACAGTGGATGAGAGTTCCAATCTCTCCACATCTTGTCAATATTTATTATGCTGAGTGAAGCATCTCAGTCACAAGTCTTGCATCCATTTTACAATTGAGTTATCAGACCTTTTTTTTTTTTGTAAAAGTCTTGTATTATTTTTTAAACTTTGGTTATGAGGCCTTTGCCTTAGATATCATTGTCAACCACTTTTTATTCCATATCAACAGGTTTTTCTATTCACCTTATTGGAGAAAGATATTTTTAATTTATTATTAATTTCAATGAAAATTTACAGAGAATTTAGATTTCCATTCATTAATTGTTGCACTTGTCTCCCCTCCCAAACCTCCCCCCTAGTACACTATCCTCTTGTAAAGTAAAAGAAAAATTATTTCATTGTTTTACAAACCCTCCCCCAGGTCCACTCCACTATGCAGCCTTCACTCTGGACTCCTGTCATGATAAAAATACCTTATTATCACATATCCCTTTTAAACAGTTTTCCCCCACATCTGTTTCAATGCAGTATACACTATTGAACCCGTCTTTCTCAGTCTCCCCCCAACCCCGATGTCAGTCCTGTTTTACAACAGTGGCACCATGCAGTATTTGTTCTTTTGTGACTGAGATGCTTCACTCAGCATAATGTCCTCCAGGGTCACCCATTTTGAATAATATTGCATGAGTTCCTTGTTTTTCAAGGCAGTGTAGTATTCGACTGTGTGAATATACCACAGCTTCTCTATCCATTCATTTGTTGATGGGCACTTAGATTGTTTACAACTCCTTGTTATTGTGAACAAAGCCACGATAAACATAGGAATATACCCCAAAGAGACCATAACTGACATCCAAGCAGATATTTACACACCCATGTTTATCGCGGCTTTGTTCAAAATAGCATGGAGAAAGTTTTTGATGCACACAGGGACTTAATTTGTAGAAGGTTCCACACATTGATGTTATCCTTTCCTGTTTGTGCATTTCTGGCTGTATTTGCTTGTCTATTTATACCATATAAGTGGTATAATTATACAGCTGTTGTTGTTGTTGTTCTGTGCCATCGAGTTGCCTGCGACTCATAGCGACCCTATGTACAACAGCCCTAAACTCCGCTCTGTCCTGTGCCAATCGCACTGACTCCGACACTCCCATCCCAATTATCCCAGTCACTGAATCAATCCACCTCATAGAGGGCCTTCCTCTCCTGCGCAGTCCCTCCACCCTCCCAAGCATGATGTCCCTCTCTAAGGACTGGTCTCTCCTCACAACATGTCCAAAGTATGTTAGATGGAGGCTCAGAATCCTTTCCTCCAAGGAGCCACCCGGTTTAACCCTTTCCAGGACAAATCTGTTTGTTTTCCTAGCAGTCCATGGTATTCTCAGTACTCTTCTCCAGCACCACAGCTCAAACTCATCAATTCTCCTTCTATCCTCCCTGGTCATTGTCCAACTCTCTGATGCATAACAAGTGATTGCAAAGACCATGGCCTGTATCAGACGCACCTTAGTCTCCAGAGAGACACCATTGCTCTTCAGTACTTTGGAGAGGTCCCTAAAAGCAGACTTTACCATGGCAATTCCCCTTTTAATTTCCTGGCTGCTGGTGCCAAGACTGTTGACTATGGAGCCAAGCAAACAAAAGCTGTGTTCAATCTCAATCTCTTCATCATCCATCCTGATGCTGCCAATTGGTCCAGTGGTGAGAATCTTTGTCTTCTTGACATTGTGCCTCAATCCATATTGCAGGCTGCAGTCCTTGATGCAAGCAGGGTTGTGTCATCCACATAACGCAGATTGTTGATAAATCGTCCACCAATCTTGACCCCACATTTCTCCTCGTAGAGCCCAGCCTCCCGGATAATCTGTTCTGCATATAGGTTGAAAAGGTATGGAGATAGGATGCATCCCTGGCATACGCCCTTCCCAATTTTGAACCATGCAGTGTTCCCTTGCTCTGTTCTGACGACTGCCTCCTGGTCCAAGTATAAGTTTCACATTAGAACGATCAAGTGTTCTGGGATTCCCATTCTTCTCAGAGTCAACCATAGTTTGTTATGATCTACACAGTCAAATGCCTTTGCATAGTCAATGAAACACAGATAGACATTCCTCTGGTATTCCCTGCTTTCAGCCAAGATCCATCTAACATCAGCTACAATATCTTTAGTACCACGACCCCTTCTAAACCCAGCCTGGACTTCTGGTAGTTCTCTGTTGATGTGCTGTTCCAAGTCGTTTTGGATAATCTTCAGTAAAATCTTGCTTGCATCTGAAATCAGTGAGATTGTTCTGTAGTTTCCACATTCTGTTGGGTCACCTTTCTTTGGCATAGGAACAAATATCGATCATCCTCCCAGGTAATCGAAGACGCAAAAATTGCGCGACATTCGTTCCGGCAGGCCGCTCAGAGAAGGGGTTAAGGCAACCGGCTAGCTGAAACCTGGGCAGCTTAGAAGCCAGTCTCAGCAAGAAAAGCCTATCTACACACCAGTTCTACCGGATGCATCACCTTTACTCGGGAAACATTACGACTAAACTTCAGAGACATTTATCCCAACATAAGGAACTACCATCAGCTGATGTGTTTGGAATCACAGAAGCCATGGAAGAAGCTTCATATATAAGTTATTAGATGGAGGGCTGGTCAAAGGGAGATAGATGTGAAGGGAGGGGGTAGAAGTGGATGGGTATCCTGGTGGATGGTGGAGCAGGGAGGGAAATAAGTGGGTAAAGACGCGTGTGAGAAAGGCAGGGACAACACTGGCACTAAAGTTAACTCCACAATAAGGGATATACCTTTAACTTGCTGGTCTGTCTGATACTTCTCTAAACCTGATTGGCCAAATATACAGCTAGGCCTTCTAATTTGGGTCTCATTTTGTCTCTTATGGTCTTTATCCTTACGTGTCTGATACACCTTGAATTGATTTTGTGTATGATGTGAGATGTGGCTCCTACTTCAGCTTTCTGCAAATAGATCCCAGTTTTGTGAGCACTGTTTGTTGAAGAGACTGTAATTTCTCTACTTAAATAGGTTATATTTCCTTTTCAAATACCAGTAGACCGTAGGTAGAAAGGTTAGCTTCTGAGTTCTTGATTATGTTCCATAGTACTATGTGTCTGACATTGCACCACTAAAAGTTTGTTTGTTTGTTTGTTTTTGTGATTACTGCTGTGTAGTAGGTATTGAGATCAGGGAGTGCAATGCCTGGTACTTCATTTTTGTTTTTCAGAAGTGCTCTCCTTATTTGGGATCTCTCTCCTTTGCAAATAAACTTGCCAATTGCCTTTTCTAGCTCTTTGAAAAATAAATTAGAATTCTGTATGGGATTTCATTAAACATGCTTTTGGTAAGATATCAACTTTCACCATCTATGAAATGGGAACATTTCCCCATTATTTAGCTATTTCATTGTTTCTCACAGTAATGTTTGTATAAAGTCTTTTGCATCTCTAGTTAGGTTTATTTCCAAGTATCTAAATTTTTGGTTGGTGACTCAATGTCACTTAACAACGCTGAGAGAGACCAGTTGGCCTAGTGGACTGAAAGTGATGCTACCAAGCCAAAGATGGGTGACTAATTCACGGCCCTTAAGCCTGTTTTTCATTGTTTTTGTTCAAACAGTCTTCTAGGTCATATAGCCCTGATGTGTCCACTTGCCCTACAGGGGCAATTTGTGGTCGCTGTGAAGCTGAGCACTATGATGCTGATGTGTCAAATGTGATAACGGTTACCCATGGTGGACAGTGTTTAGTGGCGCCCCCCGTTTGAAACAAGCTTGGAAGCAGGAGTGACATCCACTTCCATAAATAGCTTGCTTCCGGAAACCCTATGAACCTGGAGAAAGGATGAAAAGTTGCACATGCAAGTGTCAAGGACTTTTCGTTCATAGGGTCGCTATGAGTTGCCTGTGACTCGCCGGCACTTACCAACAACAACATTGTAAATGGTATTGGTTTCTTATTTTACTTCTCTGTGTTTTGATTTTTTGTGGTGTTTTCTTTATTTTTCTGGGGGTTTTCTGTTTGTTTTTGTGTGTGTGGTTTTTTTTTTGTTGTTGTTGTTCCTGTAGAGGAATTCCACTAATTTTTGTATATTGATCTTATATCCCGCCACTCTACTAAATTGGTCTGCTAGCTCTAACATTTTTTTCTGTTGAGTCCCGGTGTTATTCTGTATACACTATTATATAATCTGCATATAGCAAAAGTTTAACTACCTCTTTGATGATCTGCATGCCTCTTATTTCCTTCTCTTGTCGTTTTGCCCTAGCAGGTACTTTCAATACAATATTAAAAAGGAGTGTGAAAGTGAACATTCTTATCTAGCCCTTGTTCACAAAGGGAATACTTTTAGTCTTTCTCCATTGAGAAGGATGTTGACTCTTGGTTTTGTGTATGTACTTTTCACTATGTTAAGGAAAGGAAGCACTAGTAGCCTAATGCCAAGAGGTTGCACTGCAGTCCTGAAGGCATGCAGTTTGAATACACCAACTGCTGTGCTGGAGAAACATAGGTAATATCCTCCTGATGGATTAACTTCCTCTAAAAACCCACCAGAGTGTCAGCTATGTGTTGGTTCTGACTCTATAATGCACAACAAAGTGTTAAGGAAATTCCTTTCTATTTCTATTTTGCTAAGTGTTTTAATCAGGAAAGGGTATTCAGTTTTGTCAAAGGCCTTTTCCTGCATCAACTGATAGGATCATGTGATTCTTATGGTTTTGTTAATGTGATGGATTATGTGGATTGTTTTTATTAGTTTGTACCACTTTCAAATACCTGTTATAAATGCCACTTGGCCATGATGATTTTTTCTTTTTTAATGTACTGTTGGATTCTACTGGCCAATGTTTTGTTGAAGAATTTTTCTTCTATGTTCATGAGAGATAATGGTCTATAGTTTCCCTTTTTTGGTAATATCTTTATCTGGTTTTAGTATTATGGTACTAGGGTAATGCTTGCTTCATGGAATGACTCTGGGAGTGTTTCTTCTTTTCCTGTTTTTAAAAATAATTCGAGTAGAATTGGTGATAGATCATTTCTGAATGTTTGATAGAATTCTACCATTAAGCCATCAGGCCAGGACTTTTATTGTGGGGGAATATTTTTATGCCCTGCTCAGTTTCTTGTTTTGTGATGGGGCCTGTTTAAGTACTCTACATTTGTCCAAGTCATTGTGCATTATGTGTGAGTATCAAGGAATTTGTCCATTTCCTCTAGGTTTTTCAATTTATCAGAATATAGCTTTTTATAATATTCCAATATATAGATTTAATTTCAGCTGATTATGTTGCATTGCCAATTTCCACCATTTGTTAATCAAGTTATCTATACCTTCTATTTCTTTTCTTTTATTAAATTTGGCAATGGTCTGTCAATTGTATTGAGTCTTTTGAAGAAACAACTCCTGGTTTATTGATGGTTTCAACTGTTTGTTTTCTATCTCATTGATTTCAGCCTTTATCCTTTTAATTTTCTTTTTTTCTAGAGGCTGTTGGTTAGCTAGTTTTTCTACTTCTATGTGAGCTGTTTAGTTAAATTATTAACTTTACTTCTTTCTTCCTTTTTTATATGTTTCTATGTTACTATGAACTGCTCCTTGAAGACTTCCTCAGCTGTATCACAGAGGTTTTGTTATGTTGTATTTTCATTTGCTTCAATGAGGTTTTTTTTCTATTTCATTTTTTATTTCTTCTATAACCCATTTGTGTTCTATGTATGTGGTTTTATAAACTTTACCCTCTTGTTGTTAATTTCTAGTTTTATGACATTATGGTCTGAAAAGATACTTTGTATTAATTATTTCAATGTGTTGGGTTGTGTTGCTTTTTTTTTCAAATTGTTGAGGCTTGCGTTGTGTAATATATGATAAGTTCTGGAGAATTTGCTCTTGAAAAGAAAAGTAAATTGACTTTTAGTTAGGCACAGTACCCTGATTACATCCACAATGTCAAGTAGGCTGATTATATACTTTAGATTTTCTGCGTTACATTTCTTTGAGTTGACCTGTCCTTTGGTAAGAGTGCTGTGGTAAAGTCTCCTGCCACTATTGTCATGCTGTCCTTTCTTTCTTCAATTCTGTTAACCTTTGTTTTGTGTATTCTTCAAGTCTATTATTTCTTGTGTAGATATTGACTAAGGTTATGTGCTCTTGTTCTATTGTGCCTTTAATCATTATCTAGTGTCCTTTGTTGCCTTTGTAAATTCTTCTTGGGTTTAGTTTATACCTTTCTGCAACTTTTTTCTGTTATCCAGTGAAAATATTTGATAATTGATCTTTTGAATTCTGTACCAGGTAGTTTCTTCAGCCTTTCTGCCTCCAGGAAATTAATTGATTCTGTATTTTGGTCCTTTTTTGAGGGGTGATTTCTTGCTTTTGTTTTGTGTGGTAGTCTCCTTCTTCACTGTCATTATTGTAATAGAGTTTTTCTTGCCTGAGATCATTGCAGGCCTGGCTTGGGCAACTATGCCTGGGGCACTCACTACTCCAAGTTAGAGCAGGGCAATTCGCTCTGTTATGGCAGAAATGTGAGATTTTATATACTCAGCAAAAGTTTAGGGACCAACAAAACTCTTTATTGCACACAGTCAAGAATTTCAGCGAATGCTCAAATCGTTCTTACCCTGAGGGGATACAAAGATTGTATTTATATACAGAAATATGGTATGGGGGTTACACCAAATTTGTTGTGATTGGCAGTTGTGATTTCTTCACATCCAGTAGTCATTATTGTTTCTAACTTCCCATGGGTGCCCAGGCCCCAGGCCAGATGCAGAGGGAGTGGCAACCAAGCTGGGTAAACTTGTATTAGAACATAAGTAAAACATGTTATTGTCAAAATTATTGAGGCATATATTTGTTAAAATGACTGTTGGAACAAAACTATTTGCCCAATGCTAACATATAAAATGGCTTCTCTAATGCTTAACATATAAGCTGCTACTATAACCCTAACTGCAATCCTGTATGGTCTAGGGGCAGATGGAAAGACTCACCTTGGCTAGGGTGCTTACTGCTCCAAGCCATTAAACATACTTTTACAGAACTCAGAAGAATTTAATTTGTTCTGGTTCTCAAAAAATAAGAGTATGGAATGAGGGTTGCATAGTGGACTATATTTGGGGTGGGGGTGGGGGTGTATGGAGGGGATCGTGTACCAATGAAGGAGTTTTTCTTTTGCTTTTCAAAGAGAGGAGTGAAGGGGGTCTGGGGGGGTGGGCGGAGAGAAAATCGTGTACCAATGAAGGAGTTTTTCTTTTGCTTTTCAAAGAGAGGAGTGAAGGGGGTCTGGGGGGGTGGGCGGAGAGAAAAGTGCAACAATGAATTAATGGAATTCCAAAATCTCTGTAGATGTTCATTGAAATTTTAAAAGAAAAAATTTTAAAAAAAGAAGTAGTTGGAAGAACTAGTAGTTAGAAAATATAACTATGGTGACCAAAATGAGGACAGAGATAGATTGATAAAATTACACAGTAAATGTTTTATTCATTACAGGTTTTTTATAAAAACAAAATTTTTATTTTATACTGATTTGCTTACATGTACTTTGTTTCTCATACCAGATATTTCCCACTTATTTTATCCACCATCCCCTCTACCCATCAAATTGTGTGACCCTGTGATTACCACTGCCCATCCTCAACCCTCTGCTCCTATACTCCTCTCCCTTGGATCTTCATACACAGTTTACTAGTTATCTATTTCTACAATAATGGTCTTATACAGTAAAAATATCTTTTAAAAAACATAAATTGAAACCATACACATGAATTTCACCTGATGTACTACACAAGGATCAGATTAACTACATTTATGGAAAGAGTCCATGAAGAAGTTCAGTATCAGCAGTCAGTACAAGGCCAAGGACTGACTGGAAAAAACAATTACTCATGTGTGAATTCACATTGAAGTGGAAGAAAAATAAAACAAGTCCATAAGAATAAAAGTACAACTTTGAGTCTATACCACCTGAATTTAAAAACCATCTCAAGAATAGATTTAATACATTGAAAACTAGTGACAAGATGAGTTGTGGAATAATATTGATGATATAATTCAAGAAGAAAGAGAAAGGTGATTGCAAAGCTAGGAGACTAAGAAAAAAATTTTAAAAAATGTTAGAATGGACACTGAAAATTGTACTAGAATGTCTTATAGTTGTTGTTAGGTGCTTTCAATTCTAGTATGACAGATAGCAACCTCATGAACAATAGATCTGAGCCCTGTCCTATCATGCACCATCCTCATTTGACACCTTGAAGTGTGTTGTTGCAGTCACTGTGTCAGTCCACCTGGCCTTTTTAGAAATTATAAAATGGTGTAGGAGGAGATTTGCCATCTTTCTACTGAGGAGATGCTGGTGAATTTGAACTTCTCCTTTACCATCCCTCCACCTTCCCAAGTATGATGTCTCTCTTCAAGGAATAACTTCTCCTAGAAACATGTCCACAGTATCTAACATAAAACTTCATAATCTTTGCCTCTAAGGAATAATCTGGCTGCACTTTTCCCAAGACATATCTTTTTATTCTTTTGGAAGTCTGTGATATATTCAGCTTTCTTCTCAAACACTACAGTTTAAAGGCATCATTTCTTCTTTTGTAATCCTTATTCACTCTCTAGCTTCTTAGAGCTGGACAATGAATACCCTAGAACATAAAGAGGCCAAGACAAAAACAAAGAAAGGCTGAAGTGAAAGAGATAATAAGAATGTTTCAAAGGTAAGCTCAAAAAGTCAACAGGGTGTATTATAATGGAATGTGCAAAGAATTGGAGTTAAAAAACTGAAAGAAAAGAGTATGCTCAGAATTTCTCAAGCTGAAAGGACGGAATATCAAACTCAAGGCTTGAGTTGTAATTCTGAAGTATTATTTGGGAAAAACAATGAATGATATGCTGGAAACATTGGAAAAAATGGAAGAAATACACAGAGTCACTGAATCAACAGAAAAAATTGTTAGACACTGAAACACTTAAGGAAGTAACATATTGTCAAGAACCAATGGCAATGATTTAAAAATTGGCAAAAAAATAAGGGTCTAGAAATTGATGGAATTGACATGTTTCAATAAACAGATGCAATCCTGGATGGACTCATGTGCCTATGTATGAAATATGTGTTAGTTTAAGCTACATACTAGAGGCAACTTGTTAGCCAAAGTAGAAATGTTTACACACTCAAAACCCTTTGCTGTGAGTAGAAGGCACACATAGCTGAACCTCCAATAGCCTTTTTAGAGATTATAAAATGGTGTAGGAGGAGATTTGCCATCTTTCTACTGAGGAGATGCTGGTGAATTTGAACTGCAAGCATGGCACCGTCTTTGGGTTATCAGCACAACTACCTACCCACTAGGTCATTGAGGCTAGGAGAACTCAACTTGATTTTAATCAGAGAGGGTCCATTCCAAAGGCAATGATTCTCTGCAAATTTTCATTAAAATTATTTTTTAAAATACCAATTCATAAATTTAGATAATTAATAAAAGTAATGTTAGGATTCATTTTACTGATAAAATTGTTGTTATTGTTGTTGTTGTTGTTGTTAGGTGCCATTGAGTTGATTACAACTCATTGTGATCCTATGAACAAAAGATCTGTACCTCATTTTATCCTACACCATCCTCACACTTCCTAACACACAAGAGCCCATTGCAGCAGTCACTGTGTCAATCCACCTGTTTGAGGATCTTCCTCTCCTTTGCTGACTTTCCACCCTTACAGGCATCATGTCCTTATACAAGAAATAGCACCTCCTAGAAACATGTCCAAAGTATGTGAGGTGAAGCCTCATCATTTTTACCTCCAAAGAGCACTCAGACATATTTGTTTGTTCTCTTGATTGCCAACGGGATAGTCAGTGCTCTTCTCCAACAATACAGCTCAAAGGTATCAATTCTTTTTCTGTCCTTGTCATTGTCCAGCTCAGATGCATAGCAAGTGATTGGAAAGACTATGGCCTGAATCAGACACACCTTAGTACTCAAACTGACCTCAATACTCCTCAATAATTTGCAGTGGTCCTTAACTGCAGATTTTCCCAGTGCAATGTGTCTCCTTATTTCCTGACTGCTGGCTTGAGAAATAAAAAATATTGAATACACGGTTTACTGATGATTCTAAAACTAGATGGCTTTGTAGGTACTGCTTTTATGTTAATGGGCAAAGTCAGGACAATTTGACAGAAAAAAAATCACTTGAAGTGTGCTGCAGAAACATGTAACAAAAAAAATCCTACTGGATCAAATAATAAAGGTTTATTTCTTGTGGCTATGTTCCATTTTATTGATCAAACCAAACATGAGCACAACTGACTCCAAGTGGGCAAGGTAATTGAATCTTTACTGTTTTTCCCTTTTCCCTCAGGCTCCAATATGGCTTTATATGGCACTGTTACTGACCTGGTCATTGTTGTTGTTGTTATGTGCCATCAAGTCTCTTGCGACTCATAGTGACCCTATGTACAACAGTCCTAACCTCTGCTCTATCCTGTGCCAATCACACTGTCTCAAATACACCCATCCTGATTAACCCAGTCACTGAATCAATCCACCTCGTAGATGGCCTTACTCTTCTGCGCTGTCCCTCCACCCTCCCAAGAATGATGTCCCTCTCTAAGGACCGGTCCCTCTTTACAACATGTCCAAAGTATGTCAGACGAAGCTCCAGAATCCTTGCCTCCAAGGAGCAGCCCAGTTTAACACTTTCCAGGATGAACTTGTTTGTTTTCTTAGCAGTCCATGGTACCCTCAATACTCTTCTCCAGCACCACAGCTCAACAGCATCAATTCTCCTTCTATCCTCCTTCATCATTATCCAACTCTCTGATTGCAAGTGATTGCAAAGACCATGGCCTGTATCAGACCCACCTTAATCTCCAGAGAGACACCATTGCTCTTCAGTACTTTGGAGAGGTCCATAACAGCAGACTTTTCCATGGCAATACGCCTTTCAATTTCCTGGCTGCTGGTGCCAAGAGTGTTGACTGTGGAGCCAAGCAAACTAAAGCTGTGAACAATCTCAAGCTCTTCACCATCCATCCTGATGCTGCCAATTGGTCCAGTGGTGAGTATCTTTGTCTTCTTGACATTGAGCTTCAATCCATATTGGAGGCTGCAGTCCTTGACCCTCTGCAGCAATAATTACTTAAAGTTTTTATGTTTTGTTAATAGTAGGTTTCCCTATTAATTTTTATTTTATAGAGTACATTTAAGATAATATTTCTTTACTGTGCTTTTTTACACTTCCTTAAATACTGTGATAACAATGCTTATTATAAGCTCTATGTTGTTGTTGTTGTTGTTAGATGCCGTTGAGTTGATTATGACTCATAGAGAACCTATGAACAAAAGCTGAATTCTGTTCTATCCTGCACCATCCTCACACTTTCTGACACACAAAAGCCCATGGCAGCAATCACTGCATCAATCCACCTTGTCGATGGTCTCCCTCTCCTGTGCCAATCCTCTATCCTTCCTCTTCCTTCTCCAAATAATAACTCATCCTATCAACAGACCTCAGGTATGTGAGGTGAAGCCTCATCATTCTTACCTCCAAAGAGCAGTCTGGCTGCACCCTCTCCATGACATATTTGTTCTTTTGGCCATCCATGGGATGTTCAGTGCTCTTCTCCAATACCACAGCTCAAAGACATTAATTTTTCTGCCATTCTTGTTCACTGTCCAGCTCTCAGATGCATAGCAAGTGATCAGGAAGACTGTGGCATGGATCAGAATGATCTTAGTCCTCAAACTGACATCATTACTCCACAATAATTTGGAGAGATACCTAAATGCAGATTTCCCCCAGTGTAGCGTATTTCCTGACTGCTGGTAGTATAGGTATTAATTGTGGATCCAAGCAAGATGAAACTGTTGAAAGTTTCAATTTCTTCCCCATCCATCATGATGTTGTATATCAGTCCAGTGGTAAGAATATTTATTTTCTTAACATTGAGATAAATCCATACTGAAGGCTGTATTCTTTGATCTTTTGCAATAAGTGCTTATGTCCTTCTCACTTTCAGCAAACAAGGTTGTGTGATGCTACATTTCTCTTCACAGAGTCCAGCTTCTCAAATAATATACTCAGCATACAGATTAAATAGATATGGAGAGAGAATACAACCCTAGCGTATACCCTTCTTAATTTTAAACCATGCAATGTTCCCCAGCTTTGTTCACACAACAGCCTCCTGGTCCAGGTCCAGGTCCAGGTTTCACATGAGCACAATTAAGTTCTCTGAAATTCCCATTTTTCCTCAATGTCAGCCACAACTTGTTATTATCCATACAGTAAAATGCCTTTGCATAGTCAATAAAGCATGCATAGGCATTCTTCTAGTATTCTTTACTTTCAACCAAGATCCATCTGACATCAGCAGTTATGTTCCTGGTACCTCTTCTAAATTCTGCTTGAACTTCTTGCAGTTCCCTATCTATGTATTGTTCCAGCCATTTTATTTAAAATAAAAAATTTTACTTTAATTGTCCTTTTAACAAGTTTACAGAAAAGTTAGATTTTCATTCATTCATGGCACATATTTTACCTCCTCTTCCTTCCTTCCCCTACCCCAAGTTGCTTTTTCCCCACTAGTTTATTTACAAAATTCTAATACAAATTTGAATAAGTTCTTTCTGTTTCCCTCACCCTCCCCATTAAATTGTACAACCCAATGATTAATCCTCTCTTCCCCCGTACATCCACATCCCTCTGCTTCCAGCCTCTCCCACACCTCCTGGATCCTTACACTCATTCTACAATAATGGTACTCAGGAGAAAAAAGTTTCAAGAAATAGTACATTTAATGGCAGAGGCTGGAGAGCATTATGCTGAGTGAATTAACTCAATCTCATGAGCACATGTATAAGGCCATTATTTTAAAAACAGAAGGATAACTAGTAATAAGTGTATGAAAAATGTAAGAAGGGAAAGAAGCGGAGGGGGGAAATGTAAGAAGGGAAAGGAGGGGCATAACGGGGTCACAAAGTTTGGTTGGCAGAAGGAGAAGGTGAAGGAATTAGGAAAAAATCTAGTGGGGACCTAAAAGATAGGGTCTATTTGGCATAAGCCAATGGTGATTAATTTTATAAAACATGGTGATTGGGAATGATCATATGAAACACAATGTGAATGAAGGAATATGTGTGAAACAGAATGTGAATGAAAGAATGTGTGAAACACAATGAATATTAATTTTGTATGCAAATAAATACAAAATAACTTTTAAAATGTTGGAAATAGAAATATAATTTTACCCAGCTATTCCACTAATGGGATATACCTTTAAGAAACCAGAGTCATGATGTGGACAGATGTATTATTTCTGCATTATTCACAATTGCAAAGAGATGGAAGCAGCCCAAATACTCACCAACAACTGAGTGAATAGAGAAATTACGGTACATTCACACTATGAAATATTATGCAGAATTGAAAAACAATGAACTCATAAAACATTACACAATGTGGATGAGTCTGAAACACATTATGCTCAGCGAAATATCTCAGTCACAACAGTACAAATGCTGCATAAGATTACTACTCTAATAACAACAGGATCAAGATAGGGAGGAGGGGAAGAATGGTAAAAGAATGGATAGATAATGAACACTGAAATTGAATGGGTGAAAGGAATGAAAAATTAGAACACACATACACACACACACCCCGGATTAAAAGCCTGAAACAGGGCAAGCATCATAAAAAGAATTGAGGGAGGGAAGAAAGTGTGCATGCATGAATGAATGGAAAACAATCTCTTTGTAAACCTTCACTAAAATGAAAATAAAAAGAGTATTTAATTATTTTCCTCCTTTTGAACCAGTCTTATGTTCATTGCTGTAGTTCCTCCTTGTGTCCTTGTGTACTGTCTGGTATTCTGCTAACCATTACAAGCATAATTGCTCTTATTGTTCCAAATGTCTCATCTATAATGTCATTATCCCCATCTTATAGAGAAAGCACAAAGTGCAGAGATGGCAGGTAACTGCACAAAATGAAGCAAAAACATAATTTAGTCCTTGCAACAGTGAATAAATGGAAATCCAAAGACTCTGTAAATTTTCATTAAAATTAATAATAAGTTTTTTTTTTTAAGAAGAGACCTTTAGTCCTATTGCAGGGCCCTGCCAGCCTACCAGATGTGAATGAACAAAAGTAAAATTTGTTGCCTGACTTTCTCAGCAAGAAAAGTGTCATCTTGCAGGTAATCCCTTTGCCATCTCTGATCCTTAAGCCAGAACATGCATAAGGACCATGCATTTCAGGCACCCCACCAATGATTACCGAAATGTAGGTTTGGGGACTTTAAGCTGAGAAAGAGAGAAAATCTGTGCAATGGTCATAGAATCTCTGATCTTTCTGGGAAGAAAACTTAGCAGTAGTTATCACTTGCAACTTTATGTTATTTGGTCTCCAAACACACTGCTACCCAGTCAAGCCAAATTGTAGCAACCTTACATCAGGTTTCTAAGGACACAAAGCTTTGCAGGAAAAAAACTGTTCATCTTTTTTTTCTAGCTTTGCAAATATTTCGTTTTTAATAGAAGTCTGACCTTGCCTAAGGTGGCATGGCTCCGAGGTAGGCTACCTTTTATTACTTCTGACCCTGTGCCATCTCCATGTGGTAGAGTTGTTTTACTCTAAGCTACACAGAAGAAATTAAGTGTCTTATCTTCCCTCCTCAACCTCAAGATTTTGAGAAATGTGGCATGATTTCTTCAAATGTAGACTTGAACATATAGAATACCCTCCACAAATATGTAGGAGTCTCTGGTAATATACATGCTTGCTACACAGAAAAGCTGGAGTTCAAGTTCACCTAGAAGTGCTACAAAAGGAAGCTCTGGAGATTTATTTAAAAAAAAAAATCAGCTACTGAAAGTGTTAGGGAACACAATTCCATTCTGGCATATATGAGTGGAAACCAACATGACTTTTTACTTTACAATGTTTTGTTTTCTAGTTTTTCATAAATCTGGTTGCAGTGGATTAAGTTCTAAGTTGCCAAATGAAATAATCAGTAATTGTAGTTCATCCACTACACTGTGAGGGAAAGAAGCAGCAGTATGCTCGCATAAAGATTGTTGTCATTAGGTTCCATCAAGCCAAGTAAATTCATAGAGACCCTAAAAACAACAGATCTGAAACTTTTCCTATTCTGTGTCATCCTCGTCATTTCTGACATACTTGAGCCCAATGAAGCAGTCATTGTGTCAATTCTTCTCATTGAGGGTTTCCTTCTCTTTTGCTGACCTTCCTTTCCAAGCATGATTCCCTTTTCAAGCCTCTCCTAGTAATATGCCTGACTTATGTAAGATGAAGGTTTAGCATCCTTGCCTCCAAGGAACACTCTGGCTGTATTTTTCCAAAATATATCTGTTGGTTCTTTTGGTTGTTTATGGGATATTCAGTGCTCTTCTACAACATTACAACTCAAAGACATCAACTCTTCTGTCATCTTTATTCATTGTCCAGCTCTCAGATGCATAGCAAATGATTGAAAAAATCTTGGCCAGAATCAGGTACATCTTGATCTTCAAACTGACATCATCACTCTTCAGTATTATGGAGAAGTCCCTGGCAGCTGACTTCCCAATGTAACACATTTCCTGATCTCCTGACTGCTGGCACCAAGGATATTGATAGCAGATCTAAGTAAGATGAAATTATTGATTCTTTCAATCTTTTCTCCATCTATCATGTTATTTCTTATTGGTAAACTGGTGAGAATTATCTTCTTGGTGTTGAAATACAATCCATATTGAAGGCTGTAGTCCTTGATCTTTTGTACCAAGCACTTCAAGCCTTCCTCACTTTCAGCAAGCAAGGTTGTGTCATGAACAAATCAGATTGTTGATGAGTCTTCCTCCTATCCAGATGCTACATTCTTCTTCATCAAATCCAGCTTCTCAAATAATTTGTTCAGCATACAGATAACATAGGTATGAAGAAAGGATACAACCTTGATTCACATCTTTCCTGATTTTATGCCATGAAATATTCCCTTTCTCCATTTAGACAACAGCTTCTTGGTCTAGGTGTAGGTTTTGTACGAGCATAATTAAGTGTTCTGGGATTTCCATTCTTCTCAATGTTAGCCATAGTTGTCATAATCCACACAGTCAAATATTTTTACATAGTCAATAAGATATAAGTAATCATTCTTCTGTTATTCTCTACTCTCAGGCAGGATTCATCTGACTTAAGTAACAATATCCCTGGTATTGAACTTCAAACCTTTGAACTTCTGGCAGTTCTCTATGTTCTGGTCTAGCTATTTTTAGATACTCTGCAGCAGTATTTTGTTTACATGTGATGTTAATGATATTGTTCAATAATTTCCACATTCTGTTGGATCACCTTTCTCAGAAATGGAAACAAATATTGATTTATTTCAGTTAGTCAACCAGGCAGTTGTCCCCCAAATTTCCTGGCATAGACTAGTGAGCACATCCAGGGCAGTCTCTGTTATTTGCAACATGTCAAATGATATTATATCCATTTCTGGGGTGTTATTTTTTTTTGTCAGTGTCTTCAGTAAAGCTTAAACATCTTCTTTCATTACCATTGGCTCTTGTGCATATTGAACTTCGTGACATTTTTCAATATCAAAGAAATATTTTTGGTAGAGGGATTCTGTTTATTTCTTCCATCTTCTCTTGGATCATTCAATATTTTGTCCATAGCATACTGCAACTCAAGACCTGAATTTGTTTTCAGTAACATTAGAAATGCCTAGAGCACTTCCCTTTTTATTCCCCAGCAACAATTCTTTGCACAATTCTTTACTAATACAATTCTTCACAACAAATCTTTATTATATTTTTTTCTTTTTCTTCTCAAGCTGCCCTTTGCAATCTTCAGCTCATGTCTTTTACTTCAGCATTTCATTCCTTCCTTTTGGCTTCCCAGTGCTCTAGTGCAATTTTCTAAGTTTCTTCTGACATACATTTTGATCTTGTCTTCCTCTCTGTCTTTGTAATGACCCTTTTGCTCTCTTTATGGATGATACCTTTGATTTTATATCACAATTCATCTGCTCTTTGATCACTAGTGTTTTTTCCACATGAGATGTAATTTATACTGGAGACTGGACTCTTACTCTTCACTAAGTACTTCGAGTGTTCTTTCCTTTTAGCAAGCAAAGTTGTATCATCTGAATATTTGAGGTTATTGATTTTTCTCTAATCCTGATACTCTTCTGCATATAGTCTAGCTTCTCAAATCAATAGTAAAATTTTCAAATAATTAGCCTAGATATAGTATTACTGCTCTGAGGGTTCTGACAAGTCAGAAACAGTGGAAAAAATAATGTTTATATAGTAAATATCTGAATATGATGGAGCTCTGGAGGCCTAGTGGTAAGTATTTGTGACATCCCTAATGCATACAATTTAAATCCAACAGATACTCTGTGGAAGAAAAATGGACAATCTTCTCCTGTTTGACTTACTGTATCTGAAAATTCACTAGAGAGTCGGCTATGAGTAAATTCTAACTTGACAGTACACAACAACATGAAAGTGATGTAGGAGAGTGAGAAGAGGACATTCAAAGCCATGATGAAAATGGAATGCTTGAGAAGGAGCATTAGTTGCATGTCCTCAGTGGCTGGCATATCACATGTCTTTCATCAGTCTCTGCGACTACACTAGAGGACCCCAGTGCACCTCTAGAGTCTCCAGCATTCATTTGAAGTGAAGAGCATCCACCAAGACCTGGAATAAATTTCTGATCTAACTGTCACAGTTTTTGTAGTCTAGGTTGTATCTACTTCCTGGGCCATTCATCATGCCCATCATGAGGGAAGCCCAGAAGCAGACAGGAGGAATATTGTCACTTGGAGAGGCCTGCAGACCAAGTAGGGATGGGGCTCTCTCTCAGGACCTGATCTTAACTTCTAGCTCCTCTCCCTCTCAGAGCACCATCTCGCCTGTCTCCTCTAGCCCTGGCTGACAAGTTAGGAGAAAAATTAACACAAGACTTCCTTTGATCAGCTCCCTAATTTTAAAAGCGAAGGTAGAATTTCAATTCTGCCACTCAGTGATTCTGAGCAAAGCACTCAAGGCCCTTAGTTTCCACATATTTAAAATGTGGATGATGACAATACCTGCTGGAAGGGCCAGGTTGTTGTGGTTGTGTACCATCAAGTAAAAATTGACCGATAGCTGACTCTCTAATGGGTTTTCAGAAGCAGTAAATCACACAGGAGTAAAATGCCCATCTTTCTTGCGGGGATCAGCTGGTAGATTCAAGCCATATACCTTTGGGTTGACAACACAATTCCTTACCACAAAGCTACCACAGTAGAACTGAAGAGGAAGTGGTGAGTGTGAAATAGATTAATCAACAGCAAGTACTAGCTTAATGCATTGCAAGCACACAGAATACCATCCCTCACTGTCAGCTTTTTGGTGATGATGGTATTATTAAATGTAACTGAGGAATAACAAACCGGTTGTAGTAATCCCAGGCTAAAACTCATATTTTAACCATTTTATTCTTTAGTGAAAAGCCCTATTGGTGCAGTGGATTAGGCATTATGATGTTAATTGAGAGGCATGTTATTCATTCCCATCAGCTGGTCAGCCAGAAAAAGACAAGGCAGTCAGTTTTCCACAAAGATTTAAAGGCTTAGAAATCCTACTGGACAAGTGAGGTAATTTACTCTGTCCTAAAATGTCTCCAATATGATTTCACTTGTATTAACTTGTATTGTAATAACAATATTCTTCAATAATTTCTACTATCCATTGCACCAACTTTTTTTTTTCTTTTTAAGAATGGGAACAATTATAGATCTCCTCCAGTCAGTTAAACAGATACGCTTCCTTCAAATTTCTTTGGACAGGCATGTCCAGGACTGGCATTTATTTGTTGAAACACCTCAGTTGATAGTCATTTTTTGCCAATATCTTCAGTAGCTTGATTTCCTCCTTAGATACCATTGACTCTTGATCATATACTACTTCGTAAAATGCTTCAGCATTGAAAAATTCTTGGGGATTCTGTATATTCCTTCCATATCCATTGGATGTTTTCTGCACCATTTAAGATTTGCCCATAAAATCATTCAGTATAACAACTTTAGGCTTGAATTTGTTCTTCAGTTCTTTCAGCTTGAGTAATGTTCAGCATGTTCTTCTTCTTCTTTGTTTAATAACATTAATGAACATTTACAGAGAATTTGGATTTCCATTCATTCATTGCTGCACTTCTCTACCCGCCCAGCCCTCTCCCCCGGCCCCCCAGTTCGCTGCTCTCTTTCAAAAGTAAAAGAAAGACTCCATCCCTGGTACACAATCCCACCGCACCCCTCCCACCGCCCCAAGTACATTTCACTATGCAACCTTAATTGTGGACTCTTGTCCCTATCATGATGCATCGCTTTTAAATTATTCAGTCCCTCATCTGTTTCAGTGCAGTATACACAATTTATCCAGTTTTTCTCAGTCACACCAACACCCTGATATCAGTCCCATTTTACAGCAGTGGCAACATGCAATATTTGTCCTTTTGCGACAGAGATATTTCACTCAGCATAATGTCCTCCAGGCTCACCCATTTTGAATACTATTGAATGAGTTCCTCGTTTTTCAATGCAACATAATATTCCATTGTGCGAATTTACCACAGCTTCTCTATCCATTTGTTTGTTGATGGGCACCTGGGTTGTTTCCAAGTCCTTGCTATTGTGAACAAAGCTGCGATAAACATGGGTGTGCATATATCTGCTTGGACGTCAGTTATGGTCACTTTGGGATATATTCTCAGTAGTGGAATAGCTGGGTCAAATGGTATCTCTATTTGCAACTTTTTGAGAAAGCGCCATAGTGCTTTCCACAGGGGTTGCACCATTTTACATTCCCACCAACAGTGAATATGGGTTCCAGTTTCTCCACAACCTCGACAGCATTTGTTGCTTGCTGTTCTGTTAAATTTTGCTATTCTGACTGGGGTGAGATGATATCTCATAGTTGTTTTGATTTGCACCTCTCGTCGAGCTAGGGATTTTGAACATTTCTACATGTGCTTGTTGGCCATCTGAATGTTTTCTTTGGTGAAGCGTCTATTCATATCCTGTGTCCATTTTTCAGTTGGATTATTTACCTTTATCTTGTTGTGGTGGTCAAGTATTTTATAAATTCTAGATATAAGTCCCTTATCTGA
>NW_006400184.1:278914-283198 GCF_000299155.1 Elephantulus edwardii | reverse complement strand
TCTTTGCTTTGTTAATGTGATGAATTACATTGATTGTTTTCCTTATGTTGAACCACCCTTGCATACCTGTTATAAAGCCCACTTGGTCATGATGGATTATTTCTTTGATGTATCGTTGAATTCTATCGGCCAGGATTTTATTCAGTATTTTTGCGTCTAAGTTCATAAGAGGTATTGGCCTATAGTTTTCTATTTTGGTGGTGTCCTTTCCTGGCTTTGGTATCAAGGATATGTTTGCTTTATAGAATGAATCCAGGAGAATTCCATCTTTCTCTATTTCCTGAAATAGTTTACGTAGAATTGGTGACAATTCCTCTTTGAATGTTTGATAAAATTCTCTAGTAAAACCATCTGGTCCAGGGCTTTTTTTGGTCGGAAGTTGTTGTATTACCTTTTCAGTTTCTTCTTTTGTAATGGGTCTGTTCAGATGTTCAGTTTCAGTTTCTGTTAGTTTAGGTAGGTTGTGCATTTTTAGGTATTTGTCCATTGCCTCTAGGTTTTCATATTTGTTTGCGTATAATTTTTCATAATACTTTAATGTTAGCTTTTAAAATTTTCATTGGTTCTGTTGTGATATTGCCTGACTCATCTCTTATTCGCATTATTTGTGTTTTTTCTTTCTTTTCCTTTGTGAGTTTTGCTAATGGTTTGTCGATTTTATTGACCTTTTCAAAGAACCATCTCCTAGTTTTGTTGATAGTTTCGATTGTTTTTTGGTTTTCTATTTCATTTATTTCTGCTCTAATTTTTATAATTTCGGGTT
Organism: Elephantulus edwardii; assembly: GCF_000299155.1. Taxonomy (NCBI): domain Eukaryota; kingdom Metazoa; phylum Chordata; class Mammalia; order Macroscelidea; family Macroscelididae; genus Elephantulus; species Elephantulus edwardii. Next base: position 282,435 of record NW_006400184.1, on the reverse strand, counting down.
TTTTAGAGGGTGTCGGGTTTTCTTGCTGCTCTTTTTCAATTTGCTGAAGATGTTGAGTTAGAGAATCAATGGTTAATTTTTCTTACCTTTTGATGTGTTTACTTATTGCTATAAATTGACCTCTGATTACTGCTTTGGCTGTTTCCCAGAGGTTTTGGTAAGTGGTGTTTTCATGTCATTTGTTTCAAGAAACTTTTTAATTTCATTTTTTATTTCTTCTAGTACCCAGTCATGTTCAAGCAAGGAATTGTTCAGCTTCCAAATGCATGTTTTTTTCTCCTTTGTCATCCTATTTTTAATTTCTAATTTTGTAGCATTATTGTCTGAAAAGATGCTTTATATTATTTCCATGTTTTTTAATTTATTGATGCTTGCCTGTGTCCCAGAATGTGATCTATTCTGGAGAATCTTCCATGTACATTGGAGAAGAAGGTATACTGTGGGTTTTTTTTTTGGGGGGGGTGCATTAGCCTGTAAATATCTATGAGATCAAGTTGGTTATGGTTTAATTCTTCAGTATCTTTGTTGAGTTTATTTCTGGCAATTCTATCTTTTCTTGAGAGGGGTGTATTGAAGTCTCCCAGCACTATAGTAGTGTTGTCTATTTCCTTTTCCAGTTTTGTTAATGTTTGTTTTATGTAGTTTGCAGGTCTTTCATTTGGTGCATAGATATTTATTATTCTTATGTCCTCTTGTTCTATTGACCCTCTTAGCATTATGTAGTTACCTTCCTTGTCTTTTGTGATGGTTTTTACATTGATATTTATTTTATCAAATATTAATATCGCTGCTCCTGCTTTTTTCTGGTTGCTGCTTTCTTGGCATATTTTCCACCACCCTTTTATTTTTAGTCTGTCTTTATCTTCATTTTTCAGATGTGTCTCTTGTAGACAAAATATTGATGGATTTTGGTTTTTTATCCAGTCTGCTACTCTTTTTCTCTTCAGTGGTGCATTTAAACCATTTACATTCGGTGTGATTATTGAGAGGCAAGGTTTTATTGCTGTCATAGTGTTGAGTTCTTTTTGGTGTTGTTGCTAGTTACTTTGGTCCATGATGCTTTCTGTGGTATCTCTGTAAGAAGGACATCTCTGAGCCTTTCCTGCAATGCTAGTCTTGTTTTTACAAACTCTCTTAGGTTTTGCTTTTCTGGGAATATCTTGATCTCTCCTTCATATTTGATGGATAATTTTGCTGGGTACAGTATTATTGGTTGACGGTTGTGTTCTTTCAGTGTTTGATGTATTTCCTTCCACTCTCTTCTTGCTTGCATGGTTTCTTTTGAGAAATTGGCACTTAATCTTATCTGCTCTCCCCTATAGGTTACTCTTTGCTTCCCCCTTGCTGCTTTCAGGATTCTCTCCTTATCTTTGATTCTGGCAAATTTAACTATGATATGCCTTGATGGGGTTTTTTTGGGGGGGGTGTTCTAGTCTATATGGTGTTCGCTGAGCTTCTTGTATATATATTCTCTCATTCTTCATTATGCCTGGAAAGTTTTCCTCTAGTAATTATTCCACAACTTTTTCAGTGCCTTTCCTTGCTTCTTCCTTTTCTGGGATTCCAGTGATGCACATGTTATTTCTCTTGATGGTGTCCCACATTATTCATAGGTTTTCTTCTTTTTCCTTCCATTTTGAGCCTGTTTTTTTGCTCTAGCAAATCTGTGGTGACAATTTTGTCTCCTATTTCATTGGTTCTTTGTTCCATCTCTTCAACTCTATTCATGTGCCTCTCCATCATGTTGACAGCATCTGAAACATTGGACCTCATATTTTGGATAGTGGTTTCTTGTTTTTCCAGTGCTGCTAACACCTTGTTTGTTTTCTCTACAATGTTCTGTACTGTTTGTGTGGGTTTTTTTTTAGTTCCTCCTGTTTTTGTTTGCAGTATCCTGTAATTCTTCAAGTTTATCTTTCATCCATTGAAAATAGTTAATCATGGTTCTTTTAAATTCTGTGTCAGAAAGTTCCATCAGACTTTCTGGCTTCAGGAAATCAATTGATACTGTGTCCCCTTTGGGAGTGATATCTTGCTTTGTGCTTGTGTATTGTGTGGGACAGCTTGCTTTCTTCGAGACATTGATATGTTCTCAATGAAGATAATGTTCTAGAGATCAGTTGGGTAGCTATCCCACTTGTACTTTTCTCTGAATGTCTGACTCTAGGGAAATGTCAGTTCAGCACCTGTGAGAGCAGCCCCTGGTAAGTAAGATAGGTCAAGGTGCTCCGGATTAAAGGCAGGTTGATTAACCAGATCTGTAGACACAGGTGGAGACTAATAGGGTAGGGCATGCATGTGGTTGTGGCAATCAAAAGGGCAGGTCAACCACTTGGGGGACCTCATTCAGGCCTTAGTTGTCTGGATGTGCTTTTAATTGGGGTTCCTATTCAAATTCCAGCTGTCTGTCTCCCACCCAGTGGTTTTCATTCACTGGTCCCTGTCCAGTGGTTCTCATGCAGTTGCCCTTTCACCGTGGCCCCTGCCGAGGAAGGCTCCTGTGTCCAAGGGGACTCAACAACACGAAGTCAAATTCCCACCAACTCACTTGCCTCTGGCTGGTCTGCAGTGTCCACAAAAGTTCAGCCAAATTATCTCCTGGGTCAAGGGGACTCAACAAGACAAAGTCAAATTTCCACCAACCCACTCACCTCTGGCTGGTCTGCAGTGTCCACAAATGTTCTTCCAAATTATCACTGGCCTGCTCTTTCCTGGGCAGTTGGCGTGCCCTGAGAGAGCTCAGCCAAATTCCCACCAGTGAGCTCACCCTTGGGAACTCTCCCAGACAATCAGTAGTGCCCAAGAAAACCCAATTAGGATCCTACCAGCCTTTCTTGTGGCAGATCAGTCCCACAGCAGCTCGATTGGTGGCTTCAGACGATAGCTGTCTCCATGGTGTGCCTTTGTGTGCTGACTCAGAATCGTATTGTCCACGGCTGTTGTTGTGTTGCGTGAAGGAGTCTCTACAGCCCCTGGAGCACCGCCAGGGGGTGCAGGGTTGTGGTGAGGCCACCAGGGTGTGCCAAAAGTGTGGGGACGTGGGATGGTGGTGGGGTGGTGTCCCTGGACATGGTGCTGTGGCAGGGATGGGGGGGACAGGGCTTGGGCAGCACTGAGAGTTAGGGGTTGCAATCTGTTCCCAGATATGAAGCTGCCAAGTCACCAGTCCTCAGCAAATAAGTCTTACTGCGCGAGTGCCACATCGCCCTTCTTGTAGGCCGTGTAACCCTTCTTCCATGTTCTTCTTTTTTGAGTACCTTACCTTCAGCTCTTTGCACATTTCATTATAATACTTTGCTTGGTCTTCTTGTTAAACTCTTTTGCTTCAACATTTCTTCCTTTTATTTTGGTCTCTTTCCATTCTAGTTCAAGACCACCAAGTCTCTTCTGACATTAATTTTTCTCTTTTATTTTTTTCTTATTTTTGCAATGACGTTTACTTCTTTCATGGATGATGTCCTTCATGTTATTGCACAACTTATCTAGGTTTTGGTCATTGTTGTTGTTGTATTTGTTGCTGT
>NW_006400184.1:261515-278327 GCF_000299155.1 Elephantulus edwardii | reverse complement strand
AGCAAACTGAAGCTGTGAACAATCTCAATCTCTTTGCCATCCATCCTGATGCTACCGATTGGTCCAGTGTTTTGGTCATTAGTGCTTATTAAATCAAATCTATTCTTGACATGATTTTAAAATTCATTTGCCATGGACTCCAAGTCATATTTTGGGTTTGTGGATGTACTTTAATGTTCTTTGGCTCCAATTTGAATTTATACATGACAATTTGTGCTTTGTTCCACAGTCAGTACCTGCCCTTTTTTTGCCTGCTGATACTGAGTTTCTCCATCAACTGTTTCTGTAGACATAGTTAATCTGATTGCTGTGTAGTCCTTTAGGTGTGCATAGTCACTGTTCATGTTTCTGAAAAAAGGTAATTAAAAGTAATAAATCATTGCTTGTACAAAATACTATTATTTGATAAAATAGAACATTGCCAGAAATTCAAGTTGAATTCAGAAGGGGCAATTCCATAAGGGATATCATTACTGATGCCAGATGGATCTTGGCTGAAAGCAAGGAATACCAGAAATATGTTTACTTGCTTATTAATTGTTAATTATGCAAAGGCATTTGCCTGTGTGGGTCATAACAAATTATGAATAACATTTAGAAGAATGGGATTCCCAGAACATTTGATTGTACTCATGTGAAATTCTATGCATAGATTAAGAAACAGATGTTTGAACAGGTCAAAAAATGTGGTTTAATACCAAGAAAGGTATAATTCAGGGCTGAATCCTTTCTTCATATTTATTTAAGCTGTACGCAAAGCTATAGTCTTTGCAATTACATGCTATGCATCAGAGAGGTATACAGTGAATAGGGATAATAGAAAGAGAATTGATGCCTTTGAGTTGTGGTGCTGGAGAAGAGTGTCGAATATACCACGGACTGATAGGAGAGCAAACAGGTTTGTCCTGGGTAGGGTGAAGCCAGAATGTTCCCTGTAGTCAAGGATTCTGAAGCTTCGTCTGACATATTTGGGCATGTTGCAAGGAGCGTCTGGTCCTTGGAGAGAGACATCATGTTCGGGAGAGTGGAGGGACAGCGCAGGAAAGGAAGACCCTCGATGAGATGGATTGATTCTGTGAGTGGAGTGGTGGGAATGAATGTGTTTGAGACAGCGAGGTTGGTACGGGATAGAACAGCATTTAGGGCTCTTGTACATAGGGTCGCTATGAGTTGCAAATGACTCGATGGCACATAACAACAACAACAACAACAACATGCAAAGCAAATCATTAAAGAAGTTAGACTTATTTGAAAAAAGAATGTGACATCAGGATTAGAGGAAGACACATCAACAGCCTGTATTGTAAAGATGACAAACCTTATTTACAGAAAGTGAAGAGTTGAAGTACTTACTGTAGAAGACTGAAGAACTAAAGTCTTCAGTAAGGATTGCATCTCAATACTAAGAAAACAAAAGACTTTACCATTGGACCAATAGACAATATTATGATAGATAGAGGAAAAAGTTGAAATTGTCACAATTTTTTTCAATTTACTTGAATCCACAATTAGCACTCAAGGCAGCAGCAAGCAAGAAATGAAAAGGCATGTTGCCTGGGGAAAATCTATTGTCAAGTGCCTCTCCAAAGTGCTAAAGAGAGACAGATCAGTTTAAAGACCAAGGTATGCCTGATCCAAGCCATGAATATTTTCAATTTCAATCAGGGTTCTCCTTAGAGGCGAGGATAATGAAGCTTTGTCTGATTTAACTTGGGTTGCTATAATCAAGAATTCTTCCATTAGAATATTAAATGATCCAGGAAGTATTAAAAGAAGATGGAAAGAATATACTGAGTCACTGTATCGAAAAGAATTGGCAGATACAAAAGAATTTCATGAAACAACATATGAGAAAGAATCTATGATGATGAAAGAAGAAGTTCAGGCTGCTTTGAAGGAAATGGCAAAAAACAAGGCCCCAGGAATAGATGGTATACCAATTGAGGTGCTGCCCTGGATGTGCTCACCAGGTTGTGCCAAGAAATCTGGAGAAGAACCACTTGGCCAACTGACTGGAAGAGATCTATATTTGTTCCCATTCCAAAGAAGGGTGACCCAACAGTGTGGAAACTATAGAACGATCTCATTGTTTTCACATGCAAGCAAGATTATCCAAAAATGACTGGAACAGCACATCAGCAGAGACTTGCCAGAAGTCCGGGCTGGATTTAGACGGGGTCGTGGTACTAGGGATATTGTAGCTGATGCTAGATGGATCTTAGCTGAAAGCAGGGAATACCAGAAGAATGTCTATCTGTGTTTCATTGATTATGCAAAGGCATTTGATTCTGTGAATCATAACAAACTGTGGCTGACTGAGAAGAATGGGAATCCCAGAACACTTGATCATTCTAATGTGAAACCTATACTTGTACCAGGAGGTAGTCATCAGAACAGAGCAAGGAAACACTGCATGGTTCAAAATTGGGAAGTGGGTAAGCCAGGGATGTGTCCTATCTCCATACCTTTTCAACCTGTATGCAGACTCCGGGAGGCTGGGCTCTATGAGGAGAAATGTGGGGTCAAGATTGTTGGAAGATCTATCAACAATCTGAGTTATGAAGATGACAAAACCCTGCTTGCTGAAAGTGAGGAGGACGTGAAGCGCTTGCTGCAGAGGGTCAAGGACTGCAGCCTCCAATATGGATTGAGGCTCACTGTCAAGAAAACAATGGATTCTCACCACTGGACCAATTTACAGCATCAGAATGGATGGCGAAGAGATTGAGATTGTTCACAGCTTTAGTTTGCTTGGCTTCACAGTCAACACTCTTGGCACCAGTAACTAGGAAATTAAAAGACATATTGCCATGGGAAAGTCTGCTGTTATGGACCTCTCCAAAGTACTGAGAAACAATGGTGTCTCTCTGGAGATGAAGGTGCGTCTGATACAGGCCATGGTCTTTGCAATCACTTGTTATGCATCAGAGAGTTGGACAATGACCAAGGAGGATAGGAGGAGAATTGGTGCCTTTGAGCTGTGGTGCTGGAGCAGAGTATTGAGAGTACCATGGACTGCTAGGAAAACAAACAGATTCATCCTGGAAAGGGTTAAGCCGGGTGTGTCCTTTGAGGCAAGGATTCTGAGGCTCTGTCTAACATATCTGGACATGTTTTAAGGAGAGGCCGGTCCTTGGAGAAGGACCCTATGCTTGGGAGGGTGGAGGGACAATGCAGGAGGGGAAGGCCCTCTATGAGGTGGATTGATTCAGTGACTGGGGTAATCGGGATGGGAGTGTCAGAGACAGTGCAATTGGCACAGGACAGAGCAGAGTTTAGGGCTGTTGTACATAGGGTCGCTATGAGTTGCAAGCGACTCCACAGCACATAACAACAACAACATGTTATCAGAGTAAGCCAGTCCTTACTGGGGGAAAAAAACATATCATGCTGGGAATGATAGAGGCTAATCACAAGAGAGGATGACCCTCATGAAAATTAATTAGCCAATGACTGTGATAATGGGCTTGAGTACAAAAGAGACTGTGAGAATGTTGCAGGGTAGGAAAAGGTTCAAATCTGTCAATCATAGGGTTATTATGAGTTGTACCTGACCTGAAGGCACGTGGCAACCATAACCTATAGTGAGTTTGAATTTACTCCAAGGCAGTGGTTTTGGTTCATTGACACTTACTTGTGAAAGAGTGAGTACCACAGCTGTACAGCTTGCAGAAGAAGCTCGCTTCTGGAAAGAGCTAATGTGACCCTCAGAGGCCACAATGTAAAGAGCTCAGGCCAAATTCATGCCCTAAAGTTCTTGTGGTGACCCCCTTACTGTCTAACATAGCTCTATGGCTCTTCTCAGCACTTGGCAGTGACCAGAACACCCCAATCTGTAGGAGCCAACAAGAGCTTTTGAGGGTAAGAGCCTTGTGCAATTTTCTCACAAGTCTCCTCTCTCCCTCCTCCTCTCCCACCTGCTTATACATTTATTAACAGCTGGTTCCCGAGGACTCTGCACTCTTCTATCAGATGTCTACGTGCGCTGTCAAGTTAAAGACACAAGGCCCAACCCATCAGCTGCCATGAGGGAGAAAGCTGGGCATTCTCTTCTTGTGGGATCACAGCCTCTGAAAACATGCTGGAGGGTCAGCTATGGGTCAATTCCAACTTAAGGGCACACAACAACAATTTCAAGAACTCAATGTACAGGTCTTTTGGGTTCTAAAAGTCAACCATTCATGAAAGCCTCAGATTTGTCTCCCTTCTGTAGCGGTTTATGTGGCTGTTTGGAAAAAGCAAAGCAAGAGATGATGTAATGAGATTAAAAAAAGCTCTGTTTTCAGAAGGCACTCCTCAGAAAGAACAGGATCCACATCTCACACAATATGTAAAAATCAACTCATCAGAGACCTGGGGGTAAAGCCCAAAACCTTAATGTTCATAAAAGACAAACTGGGATTAAGTTTAGAAGCACTAGTTCAAAGTATAAAAAGATTATCAAATACAACCAGAAATGCACAATCTGAAGAGGAGAAAATTGCTACATGGGACCTTCTAAAGATCATATCCATGTGTGCATCAAAAACTTTTTCCAACAGGGTGAAAAGAAAACCTACAGATTGGGGAAAAAAACATTTGGTAATACCATCTTAGACAAGAGTCTTATAATAAAATTTTACAGAATATTCCTGGTCCTCCACAAGAAAAAGACTGATAACCTATTTACAAAATGGGCAAAAGACATAGAAAGAATTTTCACAGAGGAAGATATTCAAATGGTAAACAGACACATGAAGAAATGGTCAGAATCAATGGCAATAAGAGAGATGCAAATAAAAACCACCATGAGGTACCATCTCATTTCAGTAACAGTAGTAAACTTTAACAAGGCAGCAAATAATAAATGTTTTGGAGAGGATACGTTGAGAATGGAACTCTTATACATTGTTGGTGGGATTGTACAATGGTACTACCATTCTGGAAGGCAGTTTGGAACTTTCTCAAAAAGCTGAATGTAGAAATTCCATATGACCCAGCTATTCCACTACTGAGGCACAAATGAAGATTTGTACACCAATGTTCATAGTAGCATTATTCACCATCACAAGAACATGAAAGCAGCCCAAATGTCCAACCACAAATTAATGGATTGAGAAATTATAGTACATTCACACAACGGAATATGCAATGATTTTGTAAATTATTATCTAACTTGGGAGGGACTGGAGAGCATTATGCTGAGTGAACGAACTCAGTCCCACAAGGATAAATATTGTATAAATCCATTATTGTAGAATGAGTATAAGGATCCGAGAGAGGTAGGAAGAGCTTGGATGTGAATGTGGGGTGGGGGGAAGGACTAATCATATGGTTGTACAATTTGTTGGGTGGAAATGCTAAGGAAAACTGAAAAAAATTTGTTCTTAAAAGCAATGTATTCAAATTTTGTAAATAGACTAGTAGACGATGAAAGAAAAAAAGAAGGAAGGAAAAGAGGAGGAAGAGAGAGGAGAGAGGGAGAGAGAGGGAGAGAGGGAGGGAGGGAAGGAGGAAAGGAAGGAAGGGAAGGGGGGAGAGAAAGAGAGAGAAAGAAAGAGAAAGTGAGAAAGCAAGCAAGAAAGCAAGAAAGAAAGCAAGCAAGAAAGAAAGGGCTTTAGTTGAGATCCCAGGACAAAAGTGTAGGCCTTTCATTCATCAGCTTAGCTCTCCTCCCTCCAGCAGCTGAGGATGTGTCTGCAGCTGCTGCCATCTACTGGAATGCTGCGGCTGATGTTTGCAGCTTTCTCTCAAGCTTGGAATTACTGCTCCTGTGGTAATAGAGGCCCTGGGCTTCCTGTTTGCACACAGAAGCGTTCACTAGCCACCCAGCACAGGCCAAATATTATGCTAAGAGCATTTGTGAATTTTCTCATGTTAAATGGCAGATTCTGGAGTTGAGTCACATCAATTATTAGATACCATCTGGAATTAAATAAAATTGCTGCAGTAAGGAAGCCTGCCTTTCAAGACAGCATAACTAAGGAAGTGAATTTGAGAAAGACAGCAATCTCTGTTTATAGAAACCTTTGAAGTTCTTGGATTCAGGCTTAGGGGCATGGGATCACATTGTGAATGTGCCCTTGTTTTTGTGTGTAATAGGTACAATCTTAAAATGACTGGAACAGCACATCAACAGAGAACTGGTGGAAGTGCAGGCTGGGTTTAGAAAGGGTGTGGTATTAGGGATATTGTAGCTAATGTAAGATGGATCTTGGCTGAAAGCAGGGAGTACCAAAGGAATGTCTATCTGTGTTTCATTGATTATGCAAAGGCCTTTGACTGTGTGGATCACAAACTGTAGCTGACACTGAGAAGAAGGGGAATCCCAGAATACTTGATCGTGCTAATGTGAAACCTATACTTGGATCAGGAGGCAGTCGTCAGAACAGAAAACACTGCAAGGTTCAAAATTGGGAAAGGTGTATGCCAGGGATGTGTCCTATCTCCATATCTTTTCAACCTATATGCAGGACAGATTATCCAGGAGGCTGGGCTCTATGAGGAGAAGTGTGGCATCAGGACTGGAATAAGATTCACCAACAACCTCCATTATTTAGATGACACAATCCTGCTTTCTGAAATTGAGAAGAGCCTGAAGCACTTGCAGTCAAGGACTGAAGCTTTCAATATGGATTGAGGCTCAACATCAAGAATACAAAGATTCTCACCACGGGGCCAATTGGCAGCATCAGGATGGATGGTGAAGAGATTGAGATTGTTCACAGCTTTAGTCTGCTTGGCTCCACAATCAACACTCATGGCACCAGCAGCCAGGAAATTAAAAGACATATTGCGATGGGAAAGTCTGCTGTTAGGGACCTCTCCAAAGTACTGAAGAGCAGCGATGTCACTCTGGAGACTAAGGTGCAATCACTTACTATGCATCAGAGAGCTGGACAATGACTAGGGAACATAGAAGGAAAATTGATGCCTTTGAGCTGTGGTGTTGGAGAATAATTTTGAATACACCATGGACTACTAAGAAAATGAACAGGTTCATCCTGGAGAGGGTTAAACCAGGCTGCTCCTTGGAGGCACGGACTCTGAGGCTTCATCTGACATACTTTGGACATGTTGCAAGGAAGGACTAATCCTTGGAGAAGGACGTCATGCTTGGGAGGGTGGAAGGACAGCACAGGAGAGGAAAATCCTCTATGAAGTGGATTGATTCAGTGACTGGGATAATTGGTGTAGGTGTGTCAGAGACAGTAAGATTGGCATAGGATAGAGCAGGGTTTATGGTTGATGTACATAGGGTTGCTATGAGTCATAGCCAACTCGAAGACACACAACAACAACAACAAGAGGTACAAGGATTCTCAGCTTTACTAAGATAAAATTTCAGGAGAGTAAAGGTTGGCATATATCAGTTACATAAGGCTTTTAGGTGGAATGCAGCAACAATGGGCTTAAGCACAGCAGAGATTGTGAGGCAGGATTTTGTTCTGTTGTGCATAAGACCACTGTGAATCATAGCAGACTTCTAGGGCATCTAACAACAACCCCTGGGGTGGCTGGACATGTATGGCTGTTTCTGGTTAACCTAGTACATTCTCTAGAATGGAAGCCCTGTGAGAGCAGACATTTTGTCTCTCTCATTCACAACCTTACTTCTATTCTAGAACAGTACAGAGTAAAAGGAGTTGAATGAAAGATAGATTGTGTCACTATAACTATGATTGTATAGCTACTCAACAGCTGTGGCTTGGAGGTACCAAGGTTCAAGCAACAGGGGAGCCTGAAAAGGAAGTCTGGAAATGTCCTTTCTCTATCTTTCATTTCTGTAGAGTTGGAGAAGACTCAGAGCTGACTATGTTTTCTAGGTTGAGAAGAGATAAACTCATCTTTCTCCCACTGGTGGATTCACACCATTAGCCTCTGGGTCAGCAGTGGAACTCTGCAGACTAGACCACCAGAGCTCTCTGAGCTTTGAGACTAAGAAAATTCAGGACATCCACCAGAAAGAAGCCTAAACCAAGCAGTAACATGTTGCAGTAGTTGGGGGATTCAGAGCTCTGACCAAGAAAGAACTTCCACACAGGTTTGTGCTTCTAAACGTTGCTCTTCATAGCAGAATGCTGGCCTAGCTTCTCAAGTGTGACAAGGCGATGAGAAGACAGGTCTGCAGATTCCTGCTTCCATCCTTTTTCCATTCAGCCCCTATGCTTAGTAGTTCCCACTTCCACTACTTAATAGGTAAATAATAGAAGGGATTTTTTTATTTTATCCTAGTGGTACAGTTAACCAGCTAACCAAAAAGTTGGGAGTTTACAAGCACCCAGAGGAGTCCTGGAAGAAACATCTGACAAATTTCTTCTGAAAAAGCAGCCCCTGAAAACCCTGCAGAATCCAGATCTACCCTGACCTCAGGGGGTCAGCATGTGGCAGACTTGAGGCTCGAGTTGTTTATTTTCATGTTACAAAGACAGACCCAGTTTAGACAAGGTGTGGCACGGTGACAATTCTGGGCATTTAGAATTCTCAAATGATTCTCTTTGAACAGATGAAGGGGCTGACCACTCAGGACAGCTTGTCTTCTGACTTGTGGTTCTCGGCTTGAGTGCAAGTGTTGCAATGAAGAAGCACAGTTAGGCTTTGATGTTGATGCTTTGGAGTGCCATATTCAAGACGCTTTCATGAAACTAAGACCAATGAGATAAAAAGCCCAGTTCTTTTTCCACTCACTGCTCTTTCTAAAATATCAACCAGTTAGATAACTGCATAATTTGCATCATCCTAACATTTAGGACAATAGGAATGTTCTGAACAGAATTTAGATGGCATAATCTGTGTTGTACTGCTAACCCAAAGGTGTTCTCTCTAGCAGTTCAAATCCACCAGAAACTCCTTGGGATAAAGGTGAGCAGTCTGCTCCAATGCTGTTTACAGTCTTGATAACTGACTAGAGGGTCAGCTGTAAGTCAGGTCTGACTCATTAACAGTGAGTCAGGTTGTTAATTTGGGAATGCTCTGGGGGATATTTGACATGTCTGAGTCAAGTTGGGACGTTAATTTACTTGTCTTCTCTTAAAAAGAAAGAAAAAATATATACAGCTCCTTTAAAGTTACTTTAAAAACTCTTGTTTCAAAGTTAATATAACGTCAAACTGCAATTAATTGTAAAGGAAAGAAAGTTTTTCAGTTGTTTTGGACATTATATTCCAGAATAAATATTTCAAAATTTGGTTGCTTCTATGTAATTGAATCCCTTTCCCACCCTCTACCATCAAACAAACAAAGGCTCTTAATGTTCCACTGATAACTTGGCAACAGATCTGTTTAAAGTTATATGCTCTTTGGTGACTGCCTAGGAAAACTTCAGGAATCTCACTTAAACAGTTTAAATTTGTGAAGAGAAAAACTCATTCTGCTGGCAGAATTCTTCATGGTCTTGTTTTATAAGCATAAGCACTACAATTGTAAAGTCTCTGAAGGAAAACTTTGTTCTAATTACTTAACTGAATCCAAAAGTACCTGCTTTAATTTTTTGGCACAAGTCCAGTTCAATTTTAATAAGGGATTTAAAGCATGTGTCTGCACTTATGTAGCTTAGGTAACTAATAATATCTTTTCTGATTGTTCCTCTAGCTAACTATATACCCCAGAAGATCTTAGCAGCCTAGGGTGCCAAGGGCCAGAAATAAATAATCTGAAAATATGTGTCTGCTAACTCTTATACAGACCCGTGTCTGAGAGTCACCACTGAAAGAAAAACTGAACATTTATTTTTCCCCTCCTCAGTTTTGCTTATAAAAGAACAAATTCTAGACAAGTTTTGTTCTTTCTGCCATTTTTAACTGTCTTTTGAAGCATTTTCATTTTTAGAATTTACTTTTTTAAATTAACTTGTAGTAAGATGGATTTTTAGAAAACCAAACAAAAAAGACAAAACTTAATCACAATTTTATACATGCAGAAATTCAGATAACCTCCATCACAATAATAACACAGAACTGCATGAACACTCCCTCATGTTAGTTCTGCTATGGCTATATTCTCCTCCACCACTAACATTGGAAACCACCAATCTGTTATTCATCACCCTGGGTTTGTCTTTTCCAGACTGTCACATAAATGGAATAACCTTTTCTGAGGCTGGCTTCTTTTACTCAATATAAAGTCTCTGATATTCATCCAGGGTTTTTTTGTGTATTAATAGTTCACTTCTCTTTGCTGTTGGCCAGCATTTCTTTGCATGGATGTAATGTTTGTTTAGTCTATTACCCACTGAAGAACACTTGTCTATTTCTAGGTGTAGGCAATTATAAATACAGCTCCTATAAAAATTCATATGTATTCATATACATGAGCTACACACACCAATATATAAAACTTTGGCAGAGATTATTTTCTACATATGCATTTACAGGTACTGCAAATATACCCATGAATATATCCATGAGTATAGTAGAGCATAGGAAGCTCTGGTGGCCCAGTGACAAGAAGCTGCACTGCAATCCCAAAGACACATGGTTCGAGGCCAACAGCTGTTCCATGGGAGAAAGATGGGCAATCTCCTCCAGTGCAATTGCCTGCCTCTGAAAACTTGCTGGAGGGTCAGCTATGGGCCATTTCCAACCTGACAATACATAACAATAACAACAGACTATACAGGGACTCATGTAAGAAAAACTTCTTCGTCATAGCCAATTTCTTTGAGGGGTCTCAGAACCTTAGTCTTGGGAGATTTCAAGCTCAGTTGACACAACAAAGTCCACAAAGACAATGTTATACACACTGCATAGATAAGTAGTGACTGGAGTCAGAAAACTTGTAAGCAGCCCTCCCAGATGCAACTATTGGTCTCTCCCAAGTGAAAGCAGAAAAGAAAACCAAAGATACATGGAAACTAATAGTTTCAAGGACTAATTGTTGTTGATTGCTATCGAGTCAAGCATGACTTATAGCAACCCTATTAAAAAAACACCTGAAGATTTTCTATAGCTACTGTTGTTTCTCAAAGTTCATAGAATTTCCAGAGGCATGTTGTTTAGGATTTGGATAGCTACTTCCAATCAAGGACTAACAGACCATCCAAATTCCAGCCTCCATGATCTTGAGACCCTAAGAACCCTAGTGTCCAGCTACCATTGCTAAAAACTCCCTAAAAGACCACAATTGGAGATTCTGGATAGAGTGGGATAAAAATGAGGAACAAAACTAAAAGTTATTTGTTTAAAAGAATGAGATTATTGTTTTTATATTGAGTGGCGGAGCTTCTTTATGACATGATCCTTAGTCACCCTTTAACCTCTTTTAATCATTTACATGACCTCTCTGACTTGTTTTCATTATCTACCACAGCTGTAGCAGAGATAGCACAAGCAGATTGCTTTAACAAACCTATTTAATCACAATTCTGGAGGCTAGATAAACAAACCTAGGGGTTACCTCTTCAGGAAGATCTTTTGTCTACTGGCTCTAGGGATTTCCCAGCATAGAAACCTTGCCCCAAAGGGATGTAATCCTCTTCTGGCTGTTTCTTGTTACTGAAGTCCTTCCCTTCCACATCTTCCTCTCCTTTTCTTTCTCGTGGAATAAAAATAAGAATGGAAATTAAAGGGAGGGTAGCTCCAGAAGACAAAGCAAAATATTATAATGAAATATGCAAAGAGATGAAGTTGGAAAATCAAAAGCTGAAGGAGCTGAAGAACAAATTCAGTCCTTGAGTTGCAATACTTAAGAATGCTATGGGCAGAACATTGAATGAGCCAGGAAGCATTAAAAGATGGAAGGAGTAAAGAGTCACTGTATCAAAAACAATTGGCTGACACAAAAGAATTTCATGAAACAGCATATGATCAAGAGGCGATGGTGATGAAGGAAGAAGTTCAAGCTCCTTTGAAGGAATTGGCAAAAATCAAGGCCCCAAGAATTGGTGGGATACCAATTGACATATTTCAACAAACAGATGCTGCCCTGGATGCCCTCACTGGGTTGTGCCAGGAAATCAGGAGGCCAACTGATGGGAAGAGATTCATGTTTATTCCCATTCCAATAAAAAGGTGACCCAACAGAGTGTGGAAATTATCAAACAATATCACTTCTATCACATGCAAGCAAAATCCTTCTGAAAATTATAAAAAACCCAACTGAACCAGTACATTGACAGAAAACTACCAGAAATACAACTGAGTTTAAGAAGAGTTCTTGTCTCTAGAGACATTGTTGTCAATGTCAGACTGGATTGTGGCAGAAAGCAGAGTACCAGAGGAATCATTCTGTGTTTAATTAACTATGAAAAGGCATTAGACCATGTGGATCACAACAAATTGTGGCTAATCTTGAGGAGAATGGGGATCCTACAACACTTGATTATGCTTATGTGAAAGCTATCCTTGCACAAGAAATCAGTCATCAGAACAAAGCAAGGAAAAATTGCAATGTTCAAAATCTTGAAAGGAATGTGTCAAGGATGCATTCTGTTTCCATACCTTTTCAATCTGTGTGCAGAACAGATAATTCAGGAGGCTGGGTATTATGAGGAGGAATGTGACATCAGGATTGGAGGAAGATTCCTCAACAACCTGTGCTATGCAGATGACACAACCTTGCTTACTGATACTGAAGAGTATCTGAAGTGTTTGCTACAGTAGCTCAAGAACTGTAGTCTTCAATATGGATTGAAACTCAATATCAAGAAGGCAAAGATGTCCACCACTGGCTAATTGGTGGCACCACAATAAATGGAGAAGAGATTGAGATTGTTAACAATTTCAGCTTGCTTAGCTTCACAATCAACACGCATGGTACCAAAAGTCAGGAAATCAAAAGATGAATTTCATTGGGGCACTCTGCTATCAAGGAGTTCTCCAAAGTGCTAAAGAGTAATGATGTCAGTCTGGGGACTAAGGTGCACCTGATTCAGGCCATGTTCTTCACAATTACTTGCTATGCATCAAAGAGTGAACAATGACTAAGGATGACAGAAGAACTGATGCCTCTGAGTTGTGGTGCTAGAGAAGAGTATTGAACATACCATGGACCACCAAGAGAAAAAACAGATCTGTATTGCAGAGGGCAAAGCCAAGTTTCACCTTGGAGGCAAGGATTTTGAAGGACCATCTCACATATTTCGAGCATGTGGCCAGGAGGGACCAGTCTTTAGAGCAGTACATCATGCTTGGAAAGGTGGAGGAAGACTGCAGTTGAGGAAGACTCTGAATGAGAAGGGTTAACACAGCAACTGTCAATCAGGGCAGGTGTATCAGAGTCAGAGAGATGAGCTCAGGATAGGGCAGGTTTGAGATCTAATGTACATAGTAGAGTTGCAATTTGATGACTCATAACAACAACAATCCTACACTTATTCCTTTTGTAGCTGTTTGTAGAGCATGTTGTTGTATTTCCTTGAGTTAAAACCAAATAATAGGTGACCTTCCAGAAGGTTTTCAGTGGCAGTAAATCTCAAAAGAAGTAGATTGCCCCTCCTTCACCCATGGAGCTATTGATAAATTCAAACCCATGCCTTCGTGGTTGCAGCATAGCTTCTCCCACTAGGTCCCCAGCATTCCCATGTCACATTGTGAACATCACATCCACATCACATCATTACATATGCAGATTTTTGGAGGATACATTTTAATCAGTGACATTCCACAATTTGTTCCCAATAAATACTTTCACCCAATTATATTCTTTCAAAAGTCTTAAATCCAAATTCCAAGTCCAATGCCATTCTGGGACAAATTTGTCTTCATCTTTGAATCTAGCATACAAGCTGTGTGCTTCTATGGGCCTCTGGGAATCCATAGACTGCTATGCTGTTAACCCAAAGGTGGGACTTTTCTGAGGGTTTGACTCCACCACTGACTCTTTAGGAAAAACATGGGCTAACTCCTCCCATGCAATTTACAGCCTCAGAAATCTGGTGGAGGATGAACTAGGAGTCAGTTTTGACTCAATAGCAATGACAGCATGAATGCTTTCAAAGTACACATTTCTTTGTAAATGAAAGAAACTGGAGAAGAAAAACTCAAAATGTCCAGTAGAGTAATTCACATTACTATTCAAAGCTTGAAGATAATCTTCTGTTTTCTGAAACTATCCAAGCAGTGGTCTTGCATTCTAGACTCTAGGTATTGGCCATGCTTTGTGGATTCTGAGTAGAGGCCTGTTGGCCCTTAGCTTCCACTTTGCTATCTAGACTCACTGTGATTAACTTTGCTCCCCTCAGGGTTGGGCAGACCATTTCGTAGCCCAATTGGGTGATGACTTTTGTCGTAAAAGACCCCATTCTTGTGCTTTCTGGCATATAGCAGCCCCACACCCTCTATTTTGTGCAATGATCCCACCTTAGTGACAATCCCACATTACAGAACCAAATTCACAAAGATCCAGCTCTTTTGAAACTTCAAAATTTGTAACTACACACAGAGACTAAAACAGATTTATCTTTTTCCTGTGCTTCTTGTCTCTTCAGGTTCTGATTCCTGGTTCCTTGATCTCTCTAAGAGGACAAACTAACCTCTGCACTTCTCTAGCCAGTGTTATAAAACTCCACTAATAACTACCCAAAGTTATCCACCTATCTCATTCAATTAGCTAGCAAACCTAGCTCTTTCAAGTGCCTGTTGTTGTTGTATATGATCAAGTCAGAATCAAACAATAGCTCACCCTCCAGCAGATTTTCAGAGGCACAGGAGGAGATTCAAGGATTGCAGCACAACTACTTGCCAGTAGGTCATCTGCTGGGAAGCCTCCTCCTTAGAAGCACTCAACTTCCACACTTGATGTGGTCAACTCTCCTGCTGTCTGCTGGATCTGCCATTGTTTCTCTGCTGGGGCCTCTCACTGTCTGTAACATTTCTAATCGTAAAACTCTCCCTTCCTTTGGAACCTTCATCAGAATTGCCTTTGATGTCTGTAATTTCAGTACCAGTCTCTTCAAGGCAACTAGATTCCTTTTCCTGCTGAGTACCTGAAAACTCTTCCAGCCTTATAATATTACCTATTTCCAAATCTGCCTCCACATTTTAGTATGCCCCAGGGTCCAAAGTCTGTTTCAATTATCTATTGCTTCTCTGGCATATATACGACAAACAGATGGCTTTACCAAACAGAAATTAACTCTCTTTCACTTTAAGAAGTGCACTCTCCAACCACTGTGGAAGGGGTATGGCGCTTTCTCAAAAAGTTGCAAATAGAGATACCATTTGACCAAGCAATTCCACTACTGGGAATATACCCCGAATATATCTGCCATCCAAACAGATATATGCACACCCATGTTTATTGCAGCTTTGCTCACAATAGCAAGGACTTGGAAACAACCTAAGTGCCCATCAACAAATGAATGGATAGAGAAGCTGTGGTATATTCACACAATGCAATACTATGCTGCATTGAAAAACAAGGAACTCATGCAATATTATTCAAAATGGTTGACTCTGGAGAACATTATGATGAGTGAAATATCACAGACACAAAAGGACAAATATTGCATGGTGCCACTGTTGTAAAATGGGACTGACTTTGGGGTTTGGGAGAGACTGAGTAAGATGGGTTCAATAATGTATACTGCACTGAAACAGAGGAGGGATAAAACTTTAAAAGAAATATGTGATTAGGTATTTCTGTCATGACAGGAGTCTAGAGCGATGGCTAAATAGTGGAGTGGACCTGGGGGAGAGTTTGTAACACAATTAAAGAATTTTTCTTTTACTTTTCCAAGAGGGTAGTGTTCTGGGCGGGAGGCTTGGGAGAAGCGAAATGTGCAACAATGAATGAATGTAAATCCAAAGCCTCTGAAAGTTTTTACTGAAATTAATAGCAAATTTAAATTTTAAAAAAAGAATTAAGTTAGAGTAAGGATGGCAATGGATTTATAACTGCTCATGCTAATAACACTATATCGTGACATGGAGGAGGAATAGTGGAAATGTATCCATATTTACAATATTCCTCTTACCAAAACCATTTATGGAAAATAGGAACTGCATTGGAACGTGGTTCTCTGGATTGGAAATGATCATATTGTTAATATTTCTAGCCTTAAGCTTAAAAGACTATAATGTTCAAAATTATTTGTTATGCATTTGTTTAAATATTTCCCGCTTTTAACAACTGGGATCTAGAGGGAAGAGAAAAGACCAGAGAATGGTCAAAATTACTGGGGCAGCTATTGCTGCCAGTTTAGTGCCTATGTCAGGAAAAGGAAGTCTTACTCATATACAGTGCCACCCAAAGGTAATAAAGGAGGTCAGAATTGCTTCCACTGTGGAAAACTGGGCCACCTCAGTAGACAGTGTCACAGACGAGAGGCACAGGTAGGCAAGGGAGTAGAGAGGAAGCTCCCACTCACTTGCTTTAAGTGTGGCTCTGAAGGACACTTGGCCAAGGGTGGCCCACATCAGGTCCTCGTGGCTGAAAGGACTGACAGGCCCCAGCTCCCAGGTGGAAACAAAGGAGGATGCTTCAAAAATTTAGATCCTCCCAGAAGAGCTGTGGGTGAGCATTAACATTACGGGTAAGTATATTCATTTTCTCCTGGACACAGAGCCTACTAATTGGTCCTAAAAGCCTTCTGAGGTCCCAACTCTTCTCACTATTTCTTAGTTATTGGAATGGACAGGAAACCTCATAAGCAGTTCCTTACTTCCCCTCTGCCTTGCATGCAGACTTCCGAGTTGTAAAACAACCCAGTGGTAGATGGAATTTGCTCCAGGACTTAAGAACAATAACTGACATAGTTGAGCCTCTACATCTTGTGGTTCCTAACCTTTATACTATAATAGAAAAAGTGCTAGTCAATAGGCCTTTTATTTTAAGAACTACCTTCCCTCTGTAACTTGATTTGTACCACTATTAGAGGCTCTACATGGAATATAA
>NW_006400184.1:256299-259506 GCF_000299155.1 Elephantulus edwardii | reverse complement strand
GATTCGGTGACTGGGGTAATTGGGATGGGTGTGTCAGAGGCAGTGCGGTTGGCCCAGGACAGAGCAGGGTTTAGGGCTGTTGTGCATAGGGTCGCCATGAGTCGCAAATGACTCGACAGCACATAACAACAACAACAACAGCAATAAAAAAGAAGTGCACGCTCATTGCTGTTAACCTAGAACCAACTGACAGCTCAGTCTCTACTGTTTTCTGAGGTGTTAAACCACATCGGAAGAGACTGATCTTCTTTTTTCCAAGGACAAATGGTAGATTAGAACTTCCAGAGAAGTTCTGAGCATCATTTAAAAAATTGAGTTGTTTGTGTTCTTACTGTTGGATTTTGAGAGCCTTTGGATTAGGCATGGAACTTCCTACAGTGTAGGTCATTAGAGCTCCTGGGTTAAGAAGCTAGTGTTGTTATACGCTGTTGTATGAACAAATTCATAGCTGACCCTCTCATGGGTTTTGAAAGGTGGTAAATTGCACAGGAGAGAGAGAGATTGCCTATCTTTTTTCTGAGGAGTCTTTGGTGGATTTGAAACTCCAGGGAGGTCTTGTGGAAAGAAGCTGCACTGCAATCTTAAAAGCACATGGTTCGAGACCACTAGTTGCTCTGCAGGAGAACAATGGGCAATCTCCTCCCATGCTCCACAATCAACACTTGGCACCAGTAGTCAGGAAATCAAAAGACAAATTGCACTGGAAAAAGTCTGCTCTAAAGTACCTGAGCAGAGTATTGAAAAGCAAGGATGTCAGTCTAAAGACTAAGATGCGCCTAATCCAGACCATGGTCTTCAAAATTACTTGCTATGTATCACAGAACTGTACAATGACTAAGGATGACAGAAGAAGAATTGGTGCCTTTGGACTGAGGTGCTGTAGAAGAGCTTTGAACATACATCCCAGGGACTGCCAAGAAAACAAATAGGTCTGTCTTGGAGAGAGTAATATCAAACTTCTCCTTGGAGGCTCAATTTTGAAGCTCCATCTCACATATTTTTGGCATGTGTCTGTGAGAGACCAATCCTTGGATAAGGAAGGACATCATGCTTGGAAAGATGGAGGGACAGCTCAGGAGAGGAAGACCCCAGAAATTTGACTTCCCACATATACCCTATTTGTTTTTATCATAACTATGTTGTCATCTAGATGAGCACGGCTTCTTCTCTTCTTTGATTCATTCTTGCTTGTGTTTGTTCTCTCCATCCTTTATACACAAACAAACAAATAAAACAAATTAAGCATAATAAGCTCAAAAAATACTTCAAAGAATCTCCATATGATCAGAAGGATTCAGGTTGGATATTCCTTCGGGTTAAACCGGGTGGCTCCTTGGAGGCAAGGATTCTGAGGCTCCGTCTAACATACTTTGGACATGTTGTGAGGAGAGACCGGTCCTTGGAGAGGGACATCATGCTTGGGAGGGTGGAGGGACAGCGCAGGAGAGGAAGGCCCTCTATGAGGTGGATTGATTCAGTGACTGGGATAATTGGGATGGGAGTGTCAGAGACAGTGCGATTGGCACAGGACAAAGCGGAGTTTAGGGCTGTTGTACATAGGGTCACTATGAGTCACAAGCAACTCGACGGCACATAACAACAACAACAACAAGATTCCTTGCAGAATATCTATGTTATTAAAATAATCCAATTGCTTATTAAAAGCAGAATTAATCTTAGCATGTAATTTCAGTATATCACCTTTGAAGTTACCAGGATTTATTCCATTCAGTATCATTCCAGCTTACTTGAGTAATGCAAAACTGCTCAGTATTCCAACCACATTTTAATTTTGTTTTTCAAAAGACCATTAACTTTTCATAATTTTAGTGCAATGTTTTTACATAAAATGAGGTTTAAATACTGGATGCATGGTGTGAGATGTGGGTCCTGTTTAAGCTTTATGCAGGTGGAAATCCAGTTTTGCCAGCACCATTTGTTGAAGAAGTTTTCATTTCCCCTTTTGATAGCTTTGATTTCCTTGTTGAATATCAGTTGACCATAGATAGCTGGGTCTATTTCTGGGTTCTCAATTCTGTTCCATTGGTCTATGTGCCTATCATTGTACCAGTACCATGCTGCTTTGGTTACCACTGCTATGTAGTAGGTTTTGAGATCAGGGAGTGAGTGCTATGTCTCCAATCTCATTTTTGTTTCTCAGAAGTGTTTTGCTTATTCAGGGTATCTTGTCTCTCCAAGTAAATTTGATAATTTCCCTTTCAGTCTCCTTGAAAAATGAATTTGGTATCTGGATTGGGATTGCACTGAACATGTAAAGTGCCTTTGCTAGGATTGTCATTTTCAATATATTAAGTCTTCCTATCCATGAACAGGGCACCTTTTTACATTTCTTTAGGATACACATCTCACACCATACACAAAAATCAACTCAAGGTGGACCAGAGTCCTGGGAGTAAAGCCCAAAACAATAATGTTCATAAGAGACAAACTGGGATCAAGCTTAGAAGGGCTAGACCTAGGTATAAAGAGACTATCAAATACAACCAGAAATGGACAGCCTAAAGGGGATAAATTTGGTGCATTGGACCATCTAACGATTAAATCTCTGTCCACATCAAAAACTTTTTCCAACACCGTGAAAAGAAAACCTACAGACCAGGAACAAACACTTTATAATACCATCTCAAACAAGAGTCTTATAACAGAATACTCCTGAGCCTCCACAAGAAAAAGACTGATAACCTAATTACAAAATGGGCAAAAAACATGGAAAGAATTTTCACAGAAGAAGATATTCGAATGGAAAATAGACACATGAAGAAATGCTCAAAATCACTGACAGTAAGAGAGATGCAAATCAAAACCACCATGAGTAAGAGTGGCTCACTCCAGTAAGAATGGCTCACTCCAGTAAGAGTGGCAGAGTTTAAAAGGGCAGCAAGTAATAGATGTTGGAGAGGATGTGGTGAGAAAGGAACTCTTACACATTGTTGGTGGGATTGTAAAATGGAACAACTATTCTGGAAGGCAGTTTGGCACTTCCTCAAAAAGCTGAATGTAGAAATTCCATATGACCCAGCTATTCCACTACTTGGAATAATGCACTCTGAGAATTTGAGAACTGAGGCACAAACTGAGATTTGTACACCAATGTTCAGAGTAGCATTATTCACCATCGCAAAAATATGTAAACAGCCCAAATGTCCAACCACAAATGAGTGGATTGAGAAATTATGGTACATTCAC
>NW_006400184.1:254166-255622 GCF_000299155.1 Elephantulus edwardii | reverse complement strand
CTATAATATTAAATTTGTAAAATCCCATCGAGTTGAACCTTTTGCATAAGGTAAGGAAACACAAGCTCAAATGAAATTGGCTTAATTTCTTTTACATTTACAGCTAATAACATTTTTAATATGATCTTATGAATAATTTCCAATTTAAATAAAGTTTTTTTGATAAGAAAAATGTTGAAAACTTGGAAATGGTTCCACCATTCCACCTCCATGCTAAGATACAGTGTTATTAGCATGAGTAGTTATAAATCCATTGTCTTCTTTACACTAACTTAAATTTTTGGTGGTTATATGTTGACAAGTAGAACCAACAAATCTCCAATCAATGACATTTCCATAGGAAGTAGTAATTAAAACTCGTCCTTGCTCAATTTGGCATTTTCTCCAATGTATCATTCTCTAATAAAGATAAAGGAAGCAACTGACAGGGAGGAATATCAGGATATCCTGAAGTTATGTTACTGATATCTCTATGAAAACCATACTCTTGGAATATGTAATAGAGAGATATAATATTACCACAAACTTTATAAAGCCATGCTTGAGCTACTTTCAAAAAATGGGATTCATATCCAATGCATATGGGAAAAATATCAATGCCTAATTTATAATTAGAAAGTCAGTCCTTCTTCATTAGATTTAAGGGATCCCCTGTTATCATGGGGATCTGAAAGCCATTGAATGTCATTATTATGAATAGATAGGAGTATAAAACCAATGAACTACTTTTAACAAGGGAGTATTAGGAATAAATGCCCAGTAGCTGGTATTATCTGCCATTCTACTTACCCATTCTGCGAGTCTTTCCTTGTCTAAGTATGATCTCTTTCAGCTCATCTCAAAGTTTTATGTTTCTGGAGGGCACCCACAGTGTTTCTGAGCTGTAGAGATATAAACAAATCCTCAAATCTACCTAATAACAAATCCCTTTTTCTATTCATTAGTTAGAAGTTCCTTATAATATATAGGCCGATTCAGTTCTCTAGATGATTGCAATATCCAATGTCTGGAGTTTCTCGTTTTTCGTTATCATTTAAAAAAATTTAAGGCTTTTTGTAAAATAGTTTAGGAGATGATATTCCATACCCCCTTCTGCTTTTTCAACACAGTTTGTAAAGTTAAATTAGCGCTTTTTATAAAAGCTTGTCTGTAGGGTTTATATGGAATACCAGTAATATGATTAATGTTCCATTTTTTAAGAAACTCTTGTGTTTTCTTAGAATCATAAGCAAGAGCATTATCAGTTTTAATACTTGATGGAAGACTCATCACATTGAAAGTTTCAATTAAATGTTAAATTACATACTCTGATTTTTATTCTGACAAACCAGTGGACAATTAAAATCCTAAAGAAGTATGGTGAACAAACTGTACTTTCCCAAATGGTGGAATATGAGTAACATTCATTTGCCACAACACATTTTGCCTGTCACCTCCAGGATTGACTCCTTTTTTT
>NW_006400184.1:243599-250580 GCF_000299155.1 Elephantulus edwardii | reverse complement strand
CTTAGTGAGCACATCCAGGGCAGCGTCTGTTTGTTGAAATAAATCAATTGATATGCTATCAACTCCTGGAGCCTTGTTTTTAGCCAATTCCTTCAGAACAACTTAACTTCCTCCTTCATCACCATAGGCTCTTGCTCATATGTTATCTCATGAAATTTCTCTGTGTCATACAGTGACTCTGTGTACCCCTTCCGCCTTCTTTTTATACATCCTGGATCATTCAACATTCAACATTCAACATTCAACATTCTACCCAAACTGTCTTTAAGTATTGAATTTGTTTTTCAACTTCTTCAGCTTAAGAAACACTGAGTGAGTCCAGCCCTTTTGATTTTCTGACTCCAGCTCTCTGCACATTTCATTATAGTATCTTGCTTTGTCATCCCGAGCTGCCTTTTAAAAATTTCTGTTCAGCTCTTTGATTTCTTCCTTTCTTTACAATTAGTATAACCTACATAACCAATCTTATTTGCATCATTTAATAAGTATCTGCTTGCAAAGTAAAGTTTTTACTCTAGTTGGTAATATTCAATTAGTCTGTTTTATAAATTTAATTGTTTATCTAAGGGATAAGAATTAGAGATTTTTTCCTATATAATTTGCAAAAGCTTCTTACCAGTAATCTGATGTTTTCCATAAATTATTGATTTGAAAAGGACTATCATCCTTGATTATATTGCTCGATCCCTCCTGAGTTGGAGCTAAAGGAAATTTATCCTTCTTTGTATCAGATTCACTATTACTCTCTTCTAAAGAGGTTTTTTTCTAATTTTTCATACATCTCTTCTTCAGATAGTAATGTTTTAAAGCTAATGAAATCAAATCATATAATGACCAAACCAAAACAAGAATCATATCTCCCTCTTGCTGAGCTCTTTGTAAAGCTCTTATAACATCTTGCCAAGATTTTGAGTTTAACTTCTTTTTATTTACTGGTTTAAAACAGTGACAGTATTTTTGCACATACTGAAAAAACTGCAAAAATTATTTTTCTTTTACTTTTACCCCTGAGATCTTAAGTAATTCTTTAATTAATGTAATATACAGAGCTTCAGAGGATGTGCTATTCCCCATGATTTCTTTTTTCACTTCTACCTCTGACTTTTTAAACTACTTCAGACAGAGGGTGAAGAAAATCCCCATGAATTTTTTTTCTGCTTTACCTCATGAATTTCTCCTTCACAAGGTGAAATAAACCTCATAAAATCTTCTCTACTTTTACCCATAAATTTCTAGCAAAATTCAGGGTTTGAGGATTTCTTCATGGTTCTGCCTTTAATTTTCCAGAAAGTTTCACTTGAGCAAATTCCCTTTCGGTTTCTGGTGTCTGCATGTAAAAGAGAGAGGGAGAAAGAGACCACCACCTTGTCCCTCATTTGAGGGCTAACATGTTGCAGACTGAGGGTAAAGTATATTTATAAGTATTAATAATGAGACAGAACACCAAGAATGTAGGAGAAAACAGGTTAAGCAGGAGGCTAACAGTTCTAGAACAACTGAAGCGAACTGAAGGGCCAAACTTAGCTTCCCTTTGTCTTTATTGAAAATTGCCAGGGAGCAAATCACCAAGATAATTCAATGCAAATGAAGCTAAGCTTTTTCTTTTGAAGAATCCTGTAAATGCTTAAGGATTGCCGTAGTGTCTACTTAAGCATTGCCTTGGTGCTTCAGAGTGAATTCCAGCTTTTATCAATCTCCCTCACAACCTGAAGTAGCATTCAGTATATTACAAATATTTAGTATGAAATTTGGGTTCCAATACAAAGTCATTAAGGTTTATCTTATGCTCAGGATATAATCTATCTGTGTAAATATTTCACGTGCTCTTGAGAAGAATGAATACTGTTCTGTTGCTGGGTGGAGTGTTCTGTAAATGTTCATTAAATACAGCTGCCATGTATTGGTCAGTTCCGTTGTATCCTTGCTGGTGGTCTAGCCATTAGTTTTATAAGTTATTAGGAAAAGAGTAAATTTTCAAATTTTACTTGTGGATTTGTCTATTTTTCCTTGAATTTACCTCCGTTTTTCCTTTGTGGATTTGAATATTCTGTTCTTATTTATATACATGTTAGAACCAATATTTTCCTTGGTAAATTAACCCTTTTGTCTCTTTATAATTTCCTTATCATTCCCAGTAATTTCTCATCATCTGAAGCCTACTTTGTGAGACTGGTTTTCATTGTATTTGTTTTTTCCTGGTTTATATTTATTTTACTTTTATCTTTAACATATTTGGTTCACTGTACCTGAGCTGCGTTTCATATAAATAACATATGTTGAGTTATGCTTGCTTATGCATTCTGAATTTTTTTAAATTGATTTAAACTATTTCTAGAATGGGATTAGGTGTGTTGGAGTAAGTGAGACAGGCTTAGGATAGGACAGGATTTAGAGCTATTGTACTTGGGTTTGCTATAAGTTGCAGGCAACTCAATGGCACATGTTGTTGTTGTTGTTGTTTGATGCCATCCAGTCGTAGACAACTCATAGAGACCCTATGAATGAATGGCCTGAGCACCTTTCGTACATAGAGTTTCCGGAGGCAAGCCATTTCGGAAGTGGATGCCACTCCTGCTTCCAGGCTTGATTTAGTCTGGAAGCTCCAGCTAACACTGTCCACCATGGGTACCCATTACCACGATTGGCACATCACTGTCACAGTCTTCAGCACCACAACAACCACGAGTTACCTCTGTACAGCAACACACAGACCAGCGATGGCACATAGCAACAACAAAAATAACAACTTATGTAATGTAATTATTGTTGTTCTTATGTGTCATCGAGTCTCTTGTGACCCATAAAAACCCTATGTGTAACAGCTTTGAAACCTGCCCTGTGCTGAGCCAGTATCACTAATTCCAACTCACCAACTTCTGTAGCCCCAGTTACTATCAATCCATGTCATCTGGGGTCTTCCTTTCCTGTGAAGTCCCTCCTTACTTCCAAGCATGATGTTCTTCTTCAAGAACTGCTCTCTCCTGGCCATGTGCCCAAAGTATGTGAAACAGAGCTTCAAAATCCTAGCCTTCAAGCAGAAACTTGGTTTAACCCTCTCCAAGACACACCTCTCTGTTTTCTTAGCTGTCTATGGCATGTTCAAGACACTCCTCCAGCACCACAATTCAAACGCATTGATTCTTCTTCTGTCATCCTTAGTTATTGTCCAACTTTCTGAAGCATGACAAGTAATTTTAAAAACTATGGTCTGGATTAGATACATCTTAGTCTCTAGGCTGACATCATTGCTTTTTAGCACTCTGGAGAGGTCCCTGACATCAGATTTTTTCCCCCTCCCCAATGCAATTCAGTTGTTTTTTTAAATTTCCTTACTGCTGTTGTCAAGAATGTTGATTGTGGAGCTTAGCAAACTGTAATTTTAACAACCTCAATCTGTTCTCCATCTATCATGGTGCTGCCAATTGGCCCAGTAGTGGCAAGAAGCTGCACTTTAATTACAAAGGCATGCAGTTCAAATCTGCCACATGCAGTTCTAATCTCCACAGGAGATATATGCTTGAATTTGGTTCTATTATTTTTTAATATTTGTTTTTTCCCTCTAGACCCCATCTCTTTTGTTTGCTTCTAATTTCTCTTTTCTTCCCTATGTGCTGTTATTGTTGTGTGTCATTGCTGGTTTTCAGAGGCAGTAAACTGCATAGGAAGAGTTCTCTGCCTTCTCCCGGGGAGCAACTGGTGGATTAGAACTGTGTGCATTGATATTACAGTGTAGCCTATCACCACTAAGCTAGAAGAGCTCCTTCCCATAAATATCACACACTGTATTAGAACAGATGAGGGGAAGAACTCTTTGAGAGAAATATACTATCAGGCATTATATGTATGATAGCAATCTGTAACAAAGGGAGGGTGCATTGTAGGGTGGGCTAAGGGAGGGGGAGGAAGAAAATGTGCAACAAAGCCTAAGAAACCTTACAGGATAGGTATACTCTTTCCTATGGATGTGGCACTGATGGCCTAGTTAATTGCACAGCTAACTGAGAGGCAGATGTTCTTCTGGAACAGGAAAACTATAGGGTGTTTCATCCTCTGTGATTTTGTTGTGCCTGTTGCTGCTGTTGTTGTTATATACCACAGAATCAACTGTGGCTCATAAAGACCCTATACACAATAGTTCTACACCCTGTTTAGAGACAATCCTGAACCAATCTCACTGTCTCTGACACACCCACCTTCATTACCATAGTACTTTATCATTATCCTAGTTACTGTATCAAGCCATCAAATTCAGGAGCTTTCTATTGTGCACTGTCCCTCCACTCTTCCAAGCATAATGCCCTTTTCCAAGGACTGGTCCCTCCTGGCAACATGCATAACGTGTGTGACATAAAGCCTCAAAATCCTTAACTCCAAGGAACAGCTTGGTTTCATCCTCTCTCGGACAAATCTGTTCTCTTGGCAGTCGATGATCTGTTCAATACTCTTCTCCAGCACCACAACTCAAAGGCATCAATTCTTCTTCTATCATTTTTAGTCATTGTCCAGCTTTCTAATGCCAAAGCAATTAAATAATTGCAAAAAAACCCACCCCCAAACCAAAAAAACACCCAAAAAACCCACCCACAGCTATTTTGCAGTCACAAAATTGAATCGGGCACACTTGGGTATCCAGACTGACATCGTTGCTCTTCATTACTCTGAGAGGTCTCCCTGACAGCAGATTTTCCTAATGTAACTCAGCTTTTTATTTCCTGACTGCTGGTGTCGAAAGTGTGGATTGTTAAACCAAGCAAGTTGAATTTTTTTTTAATTTCAGGTTAAAATTTTTTATTAATTTTAACGAAAGTTTACAGAGACTTTAGATTTCTGTTCATTCATCATTGTTGCACACTTTCTTCCCTGTCCACTTCACCCCACTTCATTTGCTTTTCTCTTTGAAAAGTAAAAAAAACAAAAAACCAAAACACACACACACACACACACACACACACACACACACACACACAATACCAACCAACAAAACCCAAACCAACCAAACCCACTTTCATTGTTATACAAACCCCTGGTCCCAGTCCACTCTGGACTCTTATTATGCCAATAATACCTAATAATATATCCCTTTTAAACAGTTCTCTCCCTCATTTGTTTCAGTGCAGTATACATTATTTATGCCCTCTTAGTTTCCACCCTAACCCTGATGTCATTCCCACTTTACAATAGTGGCATTATGCAGTTTGTCCTTTTGTGACTGAGATATTTCACTCAGCATAACGACATCCAGGGTCACTCATTTTGTATAATAATTCTTGAGTTCCTTGTTCTTCAATGCAGCATAGTATTACATTGTGTGAATATACCACAGCTTCTCCAAAACTTTGCTATTGTGAACAAAGCCTCAATATACATGGGTATGCATATGTATCTGTTTGGGTCTTCCTATGGTAAACTGATTTTTGACACTTCACCAAAGAAGATATTCAGATGATGAACAAACACATGAAAAATGTTCAAAATCCCTAGCTCTAAGAGAGATGCAAATCAATCTCACTCCAGTAAGAATAGCAAATTTTAACAAAACAATAAACAACAAATGCTGGTGAGGTTGAGGAGAAACTGGAACTATTATTCACTGTTGGTAGGATTGTAAAATTGTGCAACCACTCTGGAAGGCAATATGATGCTTTCTGAAAAAGTTGGAAATAGAAATACCATTTGATCCAGCAAGTCCACTACTGGAAACATGCCCTAAAGAAACCAGAACTGCCACCCAAGTAGACATATGCACACCCATGTTTATTGCAAGTTGAAATTTTATCAATTTCGATCTCTTCTCTATCTATCATGATGCTGCAAATTGGCCCAATGGTGAGAATCTTTTTTTTCTTGTTGTTGAGCTTCAATTCATATTGCAGACTACAGTCCTTTACCAGCAATGTTTCAGGTCCTCCTCAGTTTCAGCAATCAGGTTTGTGTCATCTGCATAATGCAGGCTGTTAATGAGTCTTCTACAAATCCTGATGTCACATTCCTCATCATGAAGTCCAGCCTCCTGAATGATCTGTTCCACATCTAGATTGAAAAGTTATGGAGACAGGACACATTCCTGATTTTTGAACCACGCAGTATTTCCTTGCTCTGTTCTGATGGCTGTTTCCTGGTTCACGTGTAGATTTATTTACTAGTTTCCCTCTGCCTAAAGAGCTTCCTTAGAAATTATTTAAGAATAGATCTTCTAAAACTGGATTCTCTACTTTGTTCTTCTTCGGAAAATATCTTTATTTCATCTCATTCCTGAGGAATCATTTTCATAGTATAAAATAAAGCATTATTAGACTTATTTCTGACAAATAATTGACAATCTTTGAATCATTGATCCCATAGAAGAAATGTGTTATTTGTTTGCTGTTTGTTCTGACTATTTTTTTGGTCTTTGGTTTTCAGCAGGTTTAGTGTTTAATATGACATTAGACATATTTCATATGTCTCATATGAAATTATCTACGCCAGGAGCTGTTTGTGGAACAGACCACCAACTACTCATATACAAGATCAAGCTGAAGCTGAGGAAAATAAAACCAAATCCACAGGAACCAAAATGTGACTTTGAGTTCATCCCGCCTGAATTTCAGAACCATCTCAGGAACAGGCGTGAGGCTTGAGAGAAGACCGAATGCAGTTGTGGGAGGATGTCAAATGTATCATCCAGGAAGAGTGCAAACGGTCAATACAAAGACAGAAGAGGAAGAAAAGACCAAAATGGATATCGGAAGAAAGTCTGAATATTGCACTGGAGCGTAGAGAAGCCAAAGCACAAGGAAGAATTCAAGACCCTAAAGAGCTGAACAGAAGATTCCAAAAGGCAGCACGGGATGAAAAAGCAAAATATTACAATGAAATGCACAAGGATCTGGAGTCGGAAAAGCAAAAGGGCCAAACTCGTTCAGAATTTCATAAGCTCAAAGAACTGAAGAACAAATTCAAACCTCAAGTTGCTATAATCAAGGATGCTTTAGGCAGAAT
>NW_006400184.1:202038-228232 GCF_000299155.1 Elephantulus edwardii | reverse complement strand
AAATAAATATTTATTTAAAAAAAAAAAAAGCAGAGTGTGTCCCCTGGGGTGAACAAACAACTTTTAAAATTGCTCTCTCTAGCTCTTTGCTCTTAGATTTCTCTGTTCAGTTTTGCTTTTGTAAGTTTCCCCTTTTCATTCATGTGTTTCAAAAAACTGGAACTTTCTTTTCTCCACTCTGCCACAAATTTAATGCATCTTTGCTCAGATCTGGGATCAAACATTGGAAGGAAGGAAAGATAGAAAAAGCAGTAAGGTTTGCACCACCTACTCAAGACCATACATAGCTCCTCCTGTTAGAGAAGAAAGTTCATCGCCCTCAAAGTTTTGGGTTCTCCTGACCTCTGTTGTAGCCTTTAACACCACTGCCACCACCACCACAAGAGTCCGTGGGGGGTCAGGAGCAGGAAAAATGGGAAATTTCTCTAACTTATTTCAGAGCTCCACCACTTAGCTGTAAGTGTGATGTACAGTTGATGGTGGTTTACATGTTGCTATGATGTAAGAGTTGTGCCATTATTTCCCCATTACCAGCATAGTCACCCATGATGAACACATTTCAGCAGACCTTCTAGATTAAGACAAACTAGGAAAGAATGTTTAGTCATCTATATCTAAATATAAACCAGCAAAAACCTTATGAATCACAGATATGTACATAGATAAAACTGTTCAATATCATATTAGAAGATAAGTACCCTAGGTTAGAAGACACTCAAAACATACATAGCTATGCACTCTAGCATACTAACAACAGTGCTAATTCAGCAGTACCAGACAATGTTTTATTCTGTTGCATGTGTGAATCAGAGCTAACTGTTGTTGTTAGTTGCCACTGAGTCAAGTACAACCCATAGCAACCCTAAGAACCTTGCCCTATCCTATGTCATCCTCACACTTCCTGAAACACTGGAGTCCATGTGGCAGTAACTGTGTCAATCTACCTGGTTGAGGGTCTTCCTCTTCTTTGCCAACCCTCTGCCTTTCTGAGCATCATGTTCTTTTCCAAGGAATAGCCCCTCCTAGGAAGATACTACAAGTATTTGAGGTAAAGCCTCAAACTCTTGGCCTCTAAGAGCACTTTCTCCAAGATATATTTGTTTGTTCTTTTGGCAGTCCATGGGATGTTCACAGCTCAAAGATCTCAATTCTTCTTCAGTCATGCTTATTCATTATCTGGTTTTCAGATGCATAAAAAGTGATCAGAAAGACCATGACCTGAATCAGAGGCACCTTAGTCCTCAAACTGATATCACTACTTCTCAATAATTTGGAAAGGTCCCTAACTGCAGAGTTTTCCACTGCAATATGTCCCCTGATTTCCTGACTACTGGAATCAAAGGTGTTGATTGTGGATCCTAGTATGATGAAGTTGTTGACAATTTCAATCTTTTATCCATCTGTCATGATGTTGCCCATCGGTCCAGTGGCAAGAATTTTGTTTCCTTGACATTGAGATGCAATCCATACTGAAGGCTATATTCTTTGATCTTCTGCAACAAGTGTTTCAAGTCCTAATCACTTTCCACAAACAAGGTTGTGTCATCTGCATAGCACAGGTTATTGATGAGTCTTTTTCCAGTCTTGCTGCCACATTCTTCTTCAGAGAGTCCAACTTCTCAAATAATTTGTTCAGTTTACAGATTGAATAGGTATGAAAAAAAGTTACCATCCTGACATACTCCCTTCTTAAATTTAAACCAGCTAGTATTCACTTTCTGTTTGTCCAGCATCCTTTTGGTCTAGGTATAGGTTTCTCAGGAACACAGGTGAGTGCTCTGGGGTTCTCAGTCTTCTCAATGTTAGCCATAACTTTTCATAATGCATATAGTCAAATGTCTTTGTATATTCAATAAAGTACAAATAGACATTCTTGTGGTATTTTTCCTTCAGCCTGGATTCATCTGATATCAACGATGACATCCTTGTTGCCATGGTCTCTTCTAAATACTGCTTGAACTTCTGGCAGTTCCCCTTCTATGTATGGCTTTAGCCATTTTGCAGATGATCTTCAGCAGTATTTTGCTTGTTTATTATAATAATGATATTGTTTGATAGATTTCACGTTTTGTTAGAACATCTTTCTTGGTAATGAAAACAAATATGGCCTCTTCCAACTTGTTGGCCAAACAGCTGTCCTCCAAGTTTCCTGGCATGCACTAGTGAGCACATTCAGGGCTACATCTGTTAACTCAAAAAAGTTGATTGTATCCCATCAATACTTGAGGCCTTATTTTTTGCCAATGCCTTCAATGCAGTATCACCTTCCTCTTTCATTACTATTGGCTCCTACTTATTTGGTCCTTCCTGAAATTTCTCAGTGTCAGTCTATGCCTTTTGGTACAGTGATTCTGTGTGTTCCCTACATCTTCTTTTGATGTTTCCTGGGTCATTCAACACATTGTCCATAACATTTTTCAATGTTGCATTGCAACTCAAGTTTAAATTTGTTTTTCAGTTCTTTCAACTTAAGAAATGCAGAGCGAGTTCTTCCCTTTTTGTCCTCCAATTATAATACTTTGCTTTGTTTTCTTGAGTTGCCCTTTGACATCCTCTGTTCGGTTCTTTTATTTTCAACACGTTTTCTATTTTGGCTTCTCGAAGTTCTAATGCAATTTTCTCAGTCTTTTCTGACATCCATTTCAGGTTTTTCTTTCTCCTCTCTCTTCATGAATTTCATCCCACAACTCATCTGGTTTTTTATCATTGGTGTTCAATGCTTCAAATCTATTCTTAAGATGATTTTGAAATTCAGGTGAAATAGATTTAAGATCATATTTTGGTTCTCCTGGTCTTGTTTTAATTTTCTTCAGCCTCAATTTTAATTTGCACATGAGTAATTGATTATCTGACCTACCGTCTGCACCTGGCCTACTTTTGACTGCAGATATTGAACATCTCCAATGATTTCTTCCACAAATGTAGTCCATCTGATTCCTATGCAGCCTGTCAAATGAGGTCCATGTGTAAAGGTATAATTTGTGTTTTCTAAAAAAAAAGGTATTTGCAACGAATAAATAATTGTAAATACAAAATCCAATCATTCTATCTTCAGCTTTATTTTTGTCATCAAGCCTATATCTCCCAACTACTATTGTTTCCAAATTTTGCATTCCAGTCACCAATTATTATTAATGCATCTTAATTGCCTATTTTGTCAATTTCAGACTGCAAAATTTGGTAAAAAATTTCAGTTTCTTCTTCTTTGGTTCTAGATGTTGAGAGTATATTTGAATAATAGTCATATTAGCAGATCTTCCTTGTATGCATATGGATAATATCATATTACCCACAACATTGTATTTCAAAGTAGAATTTGAAAGTAACTTTTGACCCAATACCATTATTCTGTTTTTTTATTCCCAGTGTAGTATACTATGTGATTATCTGATTAAAATGGCCAAAGATAGTCCATCTCATCTCACTAATGCTTAGAATGTCAAGATAATGTATTTCATTTCATTTTTTATAATTTCTAGTTTCCCAATATTCAAGCTATATATATTCCAAGTTTCAATTATTAAAAGAAGTGTGCCATTGTTTTTCCTAATTTCAACTGACTTCCAGTCTGGGGTCTACCACAAATACCACAACTATCGTGTTCTTTTACTGTTCATAAAGGTTTCAGAGGCCTGCTATTTAAGTAGTGAATGGCCAATCCTGCGTTCTAGTCTGTCTTGATCTCAGAGCTCTACTAAAACCTGTCCACCATGATAAACCAGTGACATAACACAGCAACCCATAAGTTATCTCAGTAGAGCAAACTGACAGACAATTGCTTTACCAATCAGAAGAATGTTCTCCACAAATACAACAAACTGACAATTCAGTTTGTACCACTCATAGCAAGTCAGTCTTGACAGCAGCAGCCCTTGGACCCAAACAAATTATAATCACCAGGCACACCCAATGGGTCCCAATTGCTTTAAACAAGAGGCTCCAGCCCACAACTGATTGTTAGTTAAATAAAAAATACCTACCAACTCACAACTGACTGTTAATCAAATAAAGAAGATATCCTTCTGGGTCCCAACTGCTTCAAACAAGAGGCTCTCAGCCCCCACCAACTTTTAATAACAAAAGCCCACCTACTTGGTCCTTCTTGGTTTAAATAAGAGGCTTCCAAGCCTTTTGGTCAGAGTTAACTCAATAGCAATTAACAACTTCATTAACAATTTCATTAGTAGACTGCCTTCCCTCACCTGTGCTGATTCTTACTTCCAAATATGAGGCTGTATTGGGCTCAGGTTGGTAGATACTGGATGGGGGTGGGGGGGATAGTAAATTCAGCTCTGATTTGGCGGTATTTCAAATTCCTGACTTCCTTCCCAACCTGAACAGTACTGTGTGCTTCCTCAGATAACTGCTTTTAAAATTTTCTCCAGATTTTAGAGCTACTTTTTGTGAGAGACACTGGGTAGCAAGCATTCCTTTCTTCTCATTGAGTACCTTCTTTTTTTAAGAAAAAAAAGAGATATAATTTATCAGTCAGAACTTAGTCTATTAAAATCATGGAAATTGCCTTCCCCTGAAGAGTTTGTATGACTGAGTAACTGAAAAGTTCAGCCTAGGTTTGTTTGCTTTTTTTGTTGTTGCTGCTGGGTTTTGGTTGGTTTTAGTTGTTTGTCTTTTGCTTCTCTATATTTTCTCAATTTTGAAAAAAGGAATAAATTTGTTGGATATTCTAATGAGCATCAGCTGGGCTTCTTTACACAGGATCCTTTCCTCTTCTTATTCTGGATTTCCTTCAGAAAATCAATCCTGACTCATTTCTAGCCTATAGAGTTCAGGTAGGACTAGCCAATACCTTCATGCTTCACTGTAGAGAAGCTTATGCACCGGCTGACCAAGAGTTTAACTCCTGAGAATAGTCACTGCTGGTGTTACAAAGCGAATGGAGCCTTGAACTATATCTTTCCATTTCTTTGAAAAAACTTGCCTAGACAGTAAAGAGAAAAACAATGTTGGATTACAGAGAGATTATTGTGATCATATTCATTTGGGCTCAACAGTGACTGAAGTCTTTCCCCTCTCTGTATAGCATTACATGGAAACCAGTAAAATCCTACTTTCTTGAGCCAGTCTGTTCTGTCATTTGCAGCCAAAATTGACTTGATTAATGCAAAGATGAACCTTTTGCCTATTATATTTTATTGTAGTTTATGTCTTGAGTTGATTATTTTTAATACTTTATTGTAGTCTGTATATTGAGTTGGTTATTCTGAATCAACAACACATGGACAGTTCTCTTGGAGCTACTTGTAAAAATGTACTGGAAAAAGCTATAACTTGATGGTTGGATTTTTGTGGCATGGTCTGCAGTGAATACCTTTTCTGACCCACAGACCTGGTCTCTCCAGCTGTACAAGTCTACCAGTGGCTTTTCAGAAGAGAGATGGGCAGTCTCATTTGATGCAGTGGACAACTTCGTAAACCCAGTGGAAGGTCACTTTGAGTCAGAACCTGCTCAACACCAGTAAGTTAGGGTTGTTTTGTTTTATAGTTTATATCCACTTGTTGCTGTTTTATATGAGACTTGTTCAGTGTTGTTGAGAATGCAAAATACTTCAAGATCCTCCAAACCAGACTTGAGTAAAGGACTGGCATATCAATAGTTTGTTAGGAGATCCATGAGGAGGATTGTTAAGAGGAAATTGGAGAAATAAAAGCAAGGGTGAGGGAAGCTGAATTACAGAAATGTTTACCGCAGATGGTTATTAGTACTCTATCCTGCTTGGGAATTCTGGGAGATGATATAAAACATGTCTCAGGGTTATCTTTCTTCCAACACATGTTCATCATATATCATCACTAAAATTGTTCCCCAGGCTTCAACTCTTAAAGCATCTTGGCCTGGCCTGCAGAGAGAAAGCCTTCAGACAAAGAGACTTAAGATGGAGAGAGTTGGAGGTTCATACTTTTTATTCTCATGCTCCTATCTCAGTACCTTTTCATGTAATACAGAATATGCATTGATTCATAAGTAATAAGTCTTCATAAATGCATTGGTTTTGTAATTTATCAAGCTTTCTCTATGTTTGGAGAGTAAAGATTAAGAACAGAAGAGGATCTTTTTCTTCTGTCTTATTTTTCTCATACATTTAGTTACCCACTCATATACCAAATGCATGTGGATAACAGAAATAAACAAGCCAAACAAGCAAAGATCGCTGTACTAACAAAGCTCAAAAGCAGTCATTAGGCAGAAATGTGGACAAGCTGGGTTTAGAAAAGACTGTGGCATTAGAGACATTATTACCAATGTCATATGGATCTTTGCAGAAAGCAAGAGTACCAGAGGGATAACTATTGGTGTTTCATTGACTATGCAAAAACATATGGATAACAACAAATTGTGACTTATCTTGAGGAGAATGGGAATCCCAGAACACTTGACTGTGTTTATGCAAAACCTGTACTTAGAATAGGAAACAGTCCTCAGAACAGAGCAAAGAAATATCGCATGGTTTGAAATCAGGAAAGGAATGCATCTCAATACATTTTCAATCTATATACAGAACAGATCATTCATGAATCTGAGATTTATGAGGAGGGATGTAGAATCAGGATTGGAGGAAGACTCCTCAATAACCTACATTTTACGAATGACACAACCTTGTTTGCAGAAACAGAAGAGGACCCAAAGAACTTGTGGCAATAAGTCAAGGACTGTCTTCTTCAATATGGATTGAAACACAACATCAAAAAATAAAGATTCTCACCACTGGGCCAATTGGCAGCACCATGATGGATGGAGAAGAGATTGAGGTTGTTAACAATTTCAGCTTGCTCAGCTCCACAATCAACACTCTTGGTACCAGCAATCAGAAAATCAAAAGTCTACTATCAGGGACCTTTCCAGAGTACTGAGATGCAATGATGTCAGTCTAAAGACTAAGGTGAGCCTGATCTGGGCCATGGTCTTCACCATTACTTGCTTTGCATCAGAGAGCTGGACAATGACTAAGGAAGACAGAAGAAGAATTGAGGCCTTCAACTTGTGGTGTTTTAGAAGAGTCTTTAACATACTATGGACCACCAATAAAAAAAAAAATAGGTCTTTCCTGGAGTGGGTGAAACCAATTTTCTCTTTGTTGTTGTTGTTGTTGTTAAGTGCCATCAAGTCACAGGCAACTCATAGTGACCCTATGAAGGAGAGTCCTCAATGCTTGGGTGTCTCTCATCCTCTCTCCAGGTTCATAGGGTTTCCAGAGGCAAGCTATTATGGAAGTGGATGCCACTCCTCCTTCCAAGCTTGTTTTAATCAGGGATCTCCACCCCACTCTCTGTCTACATTGAGTAACCAGCCATTAACACATTTGACAAACATCAGTGTCACAGATTTTCTCCTTAGAAGCTAGGATTTTTAAGCTCCATCTCACATACTTTGGACATGTGGCCTGGAGGTACCAATCCTTAGAGAAAGACATCATGCTCAGAAGGGTAGAGGGACAGCACAGGAAAAGAAGACCCCAGATAAGATGGACTGATAAAGTAACTGTGGTAATGGAGTTACTGTGTCGAATTCAGTGAGACTGACTCACAGGGCAGGCTTCAGAGCTGTTGTACCTAGAGTCACTATAAGTTGCAGGTGACTCAACAGCATATAAAACAAACAACCAGCAGAGATGTAATTATCAGTAGAATAAAGTAACACTTTAAAAACCTTTGATAGAAACTGGAGCACTGAGGTAGCATTTTAAAGATTAAAAAGTAGCAAGAAAAAGTATTTGCTCTAATAGCTGTTACTTTGCCACAAAGTAATCCAAACTTGTAGTATAAAACAATCTTTTTATTATGCTTTCAATTCTGTGGATCAGGAACTTGAAAAGTTCTAAAGGGGTTAGCCACAGTAACAGAAAGACTTCTAGAGGATGTATAGGTTTGTGAATACTCAGCAGCTGAGATGTGGATCATTTGGAGGTTCATTTACCCATTTGTCTGCCATCTGATGCTAGTCGTTGACAATGACCTCAACTTGCTGTTTTTCTGCAAACACTCTCTGTTAATTGCTGGGCATACTCATGTTGTTGTTGTTGTTGTTATGTGCCGTCGAGTCGTTTGTGACTCATAGCGACTCTATGTACAACAGCCCTAAACCGTGCTCTATCCTGTGCCAATCTCATTGCCTCTGACACACCCATCCCGATTACCCCAGTCACTGAATCAATCCACCTCACAGAGGGTCTTCCCCTCTTGTGCTGTCCCTCTACTCTACCCAGCATGATGTCCCTCTCTAAAGACCTGTCTCTCCTTACAACATCTCCAAAGTATGTCAGACAAAGCCCCAGAATCTTTGCCTCCAAGGAGCAGCCTGGTTTAACCCTCTCTAGGATGAATCTGTTTGTTTTCTTGGCAGTCCATGGTACATTCAATACTCTTCTCCAGCACCACAGCTTAAAGGCATCAGTCATCCTTCTATCCTCCCTAGTCATTGTCCAACTCTCTGATGCATAACTAGTGATTGAAAAAACCATGGCCTGTATCAGACGCACCTTAGTCTCCAGAGAGATACCTTTGCTCTTCAGTACTTTGGAGAGGTCCCTAACAGCAGACTTTCCCATCGCGATACGTTTTTTGATTTCCTGGCTACTGGTGCCAAGAGTGTTGACCTTGGAGCCAAGGAAACTGAAGCTGTGAACAATCTCAATCTCTTCGCCATCCATCCTGATGCTACCGATTGGTCCAGTGGTGAGAATTTTTGTCTCCTTGACATTGAGCCTCAGTCCATATTGAAGGCTGCAGTCCTTGACCCTCTGCAGTAAGTGAATGAGGTCCTCAGTTTCAGCGAGCAGGGTTGTGTCATCTGTATAACGCAGATTGTTGATAGATTGTCCACCAATCCTAATGCCACGCTTCTCCTCATAGAGCCCAGCCTCCCAGATAATCTGCTCTGCATACAGGTTGAAAAGGTATGGAGATAGTACACATCCCTGGCGTACACCCTTCCCAATTTTGAACCATGCAGTGTTACCCTGCTCTGTTCTGATGACTGCCTTTTGGTCCAAGTATATATAGGTTTCGCATTAGCACGATTAAATGTTCTGGGATTCCCATTCTTCTCAGAGCCAGCCACAGTTTGTTATGATCCACGCAGTCAAATGCCTTTGCACAATCAATGAAACACAGATAGACATTCTTCTGGTATTCCCTCTGCCTTCAGCTAAGATCCACCTAACATCAGCTACAATATCCCTAGTACCACGACCCCTTCTAAACCCAGCCTGGACTTCTGGCTGACAGAACTGCCAGAAGTCCAGGCTGGGTTTAGAATACTCATAATACCATAGCTTAATTCCAAGAATAAGTGTCACAAGATAATCAAGCAGTTGCATTACTGACTTCCAAAGTCAACTCTTCTAAGTCAAGTAGTATCATCTCCATTATAACCACCTTCTTACTCAAATTCACTGTAAGGAAACTGACACCTCACCTCTTAGTAGAAGAAGGTCAGAATCACATTGTAGTATAAGTATGTTATAGAAAGACCTTCCACAGAGGAAGACATTCAGGTGGTGAAGACACATGAAAAAATGATCAAAATCATTGGCAATAAGAAAGATCCAAATTAAAACCACAATGAGATACCATCTCACCCAGTAGCACTGGAAAAGTTTAATAGACCAGCAAGCAATAAATGTTGGAGAGGATGTGAAGAGGTGGGAACTCTCATACACTCTTGGTGGGATTGTAAAATATTACAACCACTCTGGAAGGCAAAAAGCTAAAGCAGAAATTCCATATGGTCCACCTGTTCCAACTGCTTGCAATATACCTCAAGAAAAATATGACATAGATGCAAACAGACATTTGTACACCAATGTTCATAAGAGTGTTATTATTCACCATTGTAAGAACATGAAAATAACCCAAATATCCAACCACTAGTGAATGGATTGAAATATTAACACAATGGAATACTATATAGTGCTCAGAAGCAGTGATTTCAAAGATTATTAACATAACTTAAGAGGGACTGAAGAGTATTGTGCTGAGTGAACTAACTCGGTTCCATATGGACAAATACTATACAAGACTATTATTGTAGAAATAGAAAGATAACTATTAAAACTTGTATGAAGATTCAAGAGGTGGGGGGTGGGTATGGGAGTACAAGGGTGAAGATGGGCAGGGGGTGGAGGGTTGGAAATCATAGTTACACAATTTGATGGATGATGGGAGGGGTGGCTAAAAGAAATGGGAATGATCCAGTGCAGATCTAGAAAGACAGGAAATCATGGACACAGTTCAATATTGATTAATTTTATAAAATATAATGAATCTGAATGATTGCATGAAACAATGTGAATAAAGGATGGTATGAAATATAATGTATACAAATTTTGTAAGCAAACCAGTCTAAAATAAAAATTGTTAAAGAGGGTGTTTTAGAAGACATATATTGTTGAGCTCTATAATTTCTATCAACTTGGAGTTGACTGTCCATTATGTTTCTGAGGCTTTAAATCACACAGGAGGAGATTGCCCATCTTTCTTCCAGGGACCCTCTGGTAGACTCTAACTGCTAAAGAAGTACAGATTTTAGATCCCTAAGGACTATACCACCAAAACTCCTTAAAATTAATATAATCTAATGTAGTATTGAGAGTGCTCTGGTGGTCTGTGGTAGAAAGATGAGTAATCTCTTGTGGTGCGATTGGTAAAAATCCACCGTAGCAATGAACAATAACAACAACTATAACATTGTGGTAAGCAGTTGTGCTTACTACAACTGCCAACTGAAAGGCAATTTATTTGCTCCTGAGAAGAAAGATGGGCAAGCTCCTACTGTGTGATTTATAGCCTCTGAAAAGCTGACAGAAAGTCAGTTATAAGTAACTTCTACCTGGACAGCACACAACAACAAAAACAACAATATTAGCATTAAAGTGATATATTAATTTTATGCATCCAAGAATTAATGATGACAAATATATTTAATAATGATATTTATAATATATTGTTTTTGTTGTTGTTGTTAAGTGCCGTCAAGTTGCAGGCGACTTATAGCGACCCTATGAAGGAGAGTCCTCGATGTTTTATTATATGTTAGTAAATAATATTAAATATTGATAACAGAATCTTTGCTGAGTTACATTATTTTATGGATTGGCTGCAAGCTCGCATCTGAGGATGGTAATGTTGGTCACATAAGGGAAGTTTTGAGTCATGTTTGATGTGTGTTACTGCTTTCCCTCCCCAAAAAAGCAGTGTTCTTGAGCCTTTGACCAAGGGTGGAGGCCTGCTAGAGAGTGTAGTTTTAAAATCCACAGTGCAACAATGAATGAATGAAAACCCAAAATCTCTGTAAATGTTCATTAAAACTAATAAAATTTAATTAAAAAAAATAAAATCCTATAGGTCCCGAGGGCTGCAAATGTATTAATTTTTCAAATTAATATTCTTTAAATGATACAGCAATCTTTTGTCTATTTGTTATACTGAACAACTTGGAGTTGCTGTTATGCTGAACACTTTTCCATAGTCTTGTCAAATACCATAATGGTTACCCATTATGTATAGTATTGGGATGAGCTTCCAGATTCATGCTGGGAAGCAGGAGTGGCATCCATTTCCTAAACTAGATGCCTCTGGAAACTCTACAAACTCTCTAAATTCTATAAATGTACAAAAATGATGTTAGTTATAGAACACAGTTCAGGTCTTTTGCGCAAAGCTTACTCTGAGTCATAGTCTACTTGACAAGACTTAACCCCTGCTAATGAGACTAGTGTTGTTATATTTGAAGAAACACCCTTCCACTTTGTACATTACTCTTTGTCAGTGTGCTGTATGAAGTAACCTGGGTTTACTGTGATGCTGAACCTTGTGCCACTGGGGTGCCAAATATATACTTGGGGTATATTCCTAGTAGTGGAATAGCTGGGTCATACAGAGTTTCTATGTTCAACATTTTCAGGAAATGTCAAACTCCCTTCCACAGTGGTTGTATCATTTCACAATCCCACCAACAGTGTATGAGAGTTCCTGTATCTCTGCATCCTCTCCAACATTTATTGCTTGTTGTCCTGTTAAATTTTATGACTACCAGTGGGGTGAGATGCTGCCTCATTGTGGGATTTGGGGTTTTCCCCTTCCTTTTTTTTTAATGGATTTATTTACAAAGTTTATACACATTGTGTTTCATTCACATTGTGTTTCATACAACCATTCTCATGCATTATGTTTTACAAAATTATTGTGGTTTTGATTTGCATCTCTCTTGTTGCTAGTGAATTTGAGCTTGTCTTCATGTATCTCTTGGCCATCCAAATATCTTCCTCTGTGAAAAGTGTCTGTACTTCCTTTGCCCATTTTCTAATTTAGTTCAATTAACTTTATTTTTTAAAGATGAAATATCACCGCTTATTCCTTAAAAGCCATAAATCACAGTATATGGTGCCTAGCTAAACAGAGTAGCTAGGAGGCAGTATTATAGTCAGGTCTTCAGCTTCAATACTAAATGTGTCACTTGTTCTGTGATTCAAGGAAAACAGTTTCATGTCTCAGAGTCTTTGTTTCTTAATCTGTAAAATGAGGTAATAATCATTACTCTCTAGTGTAGTAGTGCAGACTTAGATAAAATAAATCGTACCTCAGAAGTAATAGATTGGGGTTTGGGAGATGCTAAGACAAATGACTAAGGATGACAAAAGAAGAGTCACTTTGAGTTGTGGGAAGTTGAATATCAAATTTAATATTAATTATACACTAAATGCTCTATCAGGATATAAGGAAAGTATAATACAAGCTGGAGTTCACTAAGGCATTCCTTAAGGGTCAACATCCTTCTTAGTTTGTATTTACTGAATCCCTCCCTCCTGAGATTGTTGTTGTTGTTATGTGCCATCGAGTTGCTTGCGA
This sequence comes from Elephantulus edwardii, assembly GCF_000299155.1. Lineage (NCBI taxonomy): Eukaryota > Metazoa > Chordata > Mammalia > Macroscelidea > Macroscelididae > Elephantulus > Elephantulus edwardii. Next base: position 215,368 of record NW_006400184.1, on the reverse strand, counting down.
CTCATAGCAACTCTATGTACAACAGTCCTAAACTCTGCTCTGTCCGGTGCCAATTGCACTGTTTCTGACACTCCCATCCCGATTATCCCAGTCACTGAATCAATCCACCTCATAGAGGGCCTTCCCCTCCTGCGCTGTCCCTTCACCCTCCCAAGCATGATGTCCTTCTCCAAGGACCGGTCTCTCCTCACAACATGTCCAAAGTATGTTAGACGGAGCCTCAGAATCCTAGCCTCCAAGGAACCACCTGGTTTAACCCTTTCCAGGACAAATCTGTTTTCCTAGCAGTCCATGGTATTCTCAATACTCTTCTGCAGCACCACAGCTCAAAGGCATCAATTCTCCTTCTATCCTCCTTGGTCATTGTCCAACTCTCTGATGCATAACAAGTGATTGTGAAGACCATGGCCTGTATCAGATGCACCTTCATCTCCAGAGAGACACCATTGCTCTTCAGTACTTTGGAGATGTCCCTAACAGCAGACTTTCCCATGGCAATACACCTTTTAATTTCCTGGCTGCTGGTGCCAAGACTGTTGACTGTGGAGCCAAGCAAACTAAAGCTGTGAACAATCTCAATCTCTTCACCATCCATCCTGATGCTGCCAATTGGTCCAGTGGTGAGAATCTTTGTTTTCTTGACATTGAGCCTCAATCCATATTGGAGGCTGCAGTCCTTGACCCTCTGCAGCAGGTGCTTCAGGTCCTCTTCAGTTTCAGCAAGCAGGGTTGTGTCATCTGCATAATGCAGATTGTTGATAAATCGTCCACCAATCTTGACCCCACATTTCTCCTCATAGAGCCCAGCCTCTCGGATAATCTTTTCTGCATATAGGTTGAAAAGGTATGGAGATAGGATGCATCCCTGGCGTACGCCCTTCCCAATTTTGAACTCCTGAGAATAGCATAGGTAAACAATAGAGAAGAAATCAGCCTTCTTTGCATAAGACTTCCCCAGGATCCTTTGTTTTTGTTTTCTACTCCCTTGTGATTATCCTTTGTCTACCTTCCTGATGATTCTCAATAAATTAACAGAGAGGCATGGCTTGTGCATGTCAGTCATCAGGACTGCTGGTCCCTCTCTCTTATCTCATTCTTGGTTGTCTGTCTTATTATTACTTTACCCTGGTCTGCTACAGCAAAGAATTGGAAATAATCCAAGTGCTTATCAACAAACAATGGAAAGAGAAGTTGGTATATTCACACAATAGAATACTATGCTACTTTGAAAAACAGCAACTCATGAAACATTATACAAAATGAGTGACCCTGGAGGACATTATGCTGAGTGAAATATATAGGTCACAAAAAGACAAACACTGCAGAGTGCCACTGTTGTAAAACAGGATTGACATTAGAGTTGTGAACAACCTAAGAAAAGAGGGGATAAGCAATGTATAATGCATTGAAACAGAGAAGAAAAAGAACTGTTTAGGAGGACTATATTATTTTCATGACAAGATTCCAGAAAAAGATATGCATAGCAAAGTGGGCTGTTGACTTGGAGGGTGGATTGTATAACAACAAAATAGTTATTTTTTTTTTCTTTTCAAAGAGAAAAGCAAACTGGGGTGAGGGTTGGGCATGGAGGAAAATGTGCAACAATGAATAAATGAAGGACAAAATTAAATAGGAAGAATATGCTGTAAAAAAAATAAATGTGTTTAATTAAAAAATAAAATTTTAAAAAACCCAAAGAAACAAAAAAAAAAAAGAATATTGTTCATGAAAAATGCAAAAATCAGTGCTGTGGACTCCTGGATTGTTTCCATCTTTTCGCTATTGTGAATAATGTAGAAATAAACATGAGTATGCATATATTTGTTTGAATGGTGGTTCTGGTTTCTTCAGGTTATATTCCCAGGAATGCAATTGTTGGGTCAAATAGTATTTCTATTTCCAATTTTTTAAAGCATCAAGCCTCCTTCTATGGTGGTTGTACCATTTTACACTTCTACTAGCAGTGATAAAGAGTTCCAATCTCTACAAAACCTTGCCAACATTTGTTTCCTGCCGTGTTGAACTTTGCTATTGTCACTGGTGTCAAATCCCTATGCAAATAAAAGAACTTCTCCGACAGGATAAAAAGTGAAAACCACAAACTTGGGAAAAAATTGTAATGACATATCTGATAAGAGACTTATGTCTAAAATAAATAGAATACTCTAACACCTCAGCAAGAAAAAACAACCCAATCACAAAATGGGCACAAAATATGAACACTTTACCACAGAAGACAATCAGATGGCAAACAAACACATAAAGAAACGTTCAAAATTCCTAACTATAAGTTGTTGTTGTTTGTTGTTATATGCCATCGAGTCGCTTGCGACTCATAGCAACCCTATGTGTACCAGAGCTCTAAAAGCCATCCTATCCTGTGCCAACATAGCCATCTCAAATGCACTCATTCCCACCACTCCAGAATACTATCTGACAGACAAGCATTCCACAGAAAACAGCAGATGAATCCAAACGATAGTCTAAGTGTGCTCTATTGTACATAGGGTTTTCGAAGGCCTGTCGTTTTGGAGGTGGGTGGCCAATCCTTTCTCCTAGTCTGTCTCAGTCTTTAAATATGCAAATAAAACAACTATGAAATATCATCTCACACTTTTCAGTTCATTGCTTTTTGTGTCTCGTGGAATGACACAGAACTTTACATAAGCAATTGTAGTAGAGTGTATTGACAGCCAAGGGAAGGGGAAAAGAGAGCTCTGGAAAGACCAACAAAAGCTTCTGAAGAAATGACATATCAGAACCAATGTCATTAGAGTAAATAAGAGTTCCCTGGAGAAGTGAGAATCTTCATTGCATAATGGTTTACAAGACGGCTATCAGTGAGGAAGCATTATGTTCTCTCTGATCTGACTGCTCCCATCACCAGGAACGTTAGAGTTTATGAAATGTCAGTGGGTAGTCCTTTTGAACAGTTAGCATGTCCACTAAGAGCAGATTGTTGTTGTGATTGTGTGTCATTGACTCAGAACTGATCCATAGCTGACCTGCACAGTGGAGTTTTGGAGGCAGTAAATTGCACGGAAGGAAATTGTTCATCCTTCTCCCATAAGAGCAGATTAACCACTCTGAATTTAGCATCTCCGGAGGTGTGGTGAGAATATTAATGATTACATCATAGAAGAAGAAAGACTTGTAGTTGGAAAACACAGATGTGCTGACAAAAATGACTGGAAATCAAATGACAAAATTTTGCACAATCAAATGGAGTTTTTCTTTTGCGTTTCAAGGAGAGGAGGAAATGGGGGGCGAAGGGGGAGGGGTTTGTGCAGGGAGAAGGGTGCAACAATGAATGAATGGAATCCCAAAATCTCTGTAGATGTTCATTGAGATGAAAAATAAACAACCTAAATTTAAAAAAAAATTTTTGCACAATCGCTGATTTATTCATTGCAAATATCTTTTAAAAAAACCTGAAAAAAAAACACAACACCATAAACAACAACCATACACATGGACCTCACCTAATAACAATGGGAACTAGATTGACTCTTTAGAAAGATTATATGGAGAGGCTCAATATCAGCAGTCAAAACTAGACTAGGAGCTGATTGTGGAACAGATCATGAAATACTCAAGTGCAAGTTCAAATTGAAATAGAAAAAAATTAAAACACGTTCACAAAATCCAAAATACAACCTTGAGTCTTTTCCACCAGAATCTATCCCAAGATAGATATCCTACCCAACTCTATCCCAATAATAGATTTGAAGCACTGAGCACTAATGATTGAAGACCAAATACGTTATTGGATGACATCAATGATATTATCCTTGAAGAAAGTAAATGGCCATTTCAAAGACAGAAAAGGAAGAAAAATATCAAAAAGGATGTCAGAAGAGATTCTGAAAACTGCATTAGAATGCAGAGAGGTCAAAACGAAGGGAATAAATGTGTAGTAAAAGAATTAACAGAAAATTCCAAAGGACTGATTGAGAAGACAAAGTAAAGCATCATAATTAAAAGTACAAATAAGTGGCATTAGAAAATAGGGGAAAACATGCTCAGTATTTCTTAAGTATAAAGAACTGAAAGACATATCCAAACTGCAAGTTGCAATATTGAAGGATTTTATTAACAAAATCTTGAATGATACAGTAAATGTCAAAAGAGATTGGAAAGGATTTGGTACAGAGACACAGTACCAAAAAGAATTGATTGGCACTGCCCCATGTCAGGAAGGAAAAACTGATCAAGAGCCAATGGTGATGAAGGAAGAAGTTCAAGCTGCACGGAAAGCGTTGGCAATAAAAAAGAGCCCAGGAATTAGTGGAATATCAACTAACATGTTTCAATATAGGTAGCCCTAGATGACCAACTGACCGGAAGAAATATATATTTGTTCCTGTCCTCCCAAAACGTGATCCAACAGACTGTTGGAAATATAGAACAATCATTAATAACACACTTCAGTAAAATCTTGCTGAAGATTATTTTAAAATGGCTGGAACTGTACCTCAAAAAGGAACAGCTAGAAATTCAAGCAGGATTTAAAATAAGTCTTGACATGAAGGATATCATTGCTGATGTTAGATGGATCTTGTTTGAAAGCAGAGAATACCAGAAAGGTGTTTGCTTGTGATTTATTGACTATGAAAAGGTGTTTGACTGGCTTGTAACAAATTACAGACAATATTGAGAAGAATAGAAACTTCAGAATACTTGTTCTTATGTTAAATCAGTACATAGTCCAAGAAGCAGTTGTTTGAACAGAGTGAGAAAAGACTACATGGTTTAAGATAAATAAAGCCTCAGGATTGTTATCTTTTCTCTACACCTATTCAATCTCTATGCTAAGCAAATTATTTGAGAAACTGAACTATACAATGAAGAATGTGGCATCAGCATTGGAGAAAAATTAATCGATAACCTGAATTAGCAGATGACACAGATTATTTTCTAAAAGTGATGGTGTTTTAACACTTGCTCCAGAAGATCAAAGGATACAGTCCTTAATATGCATTACATCTCAATATCAAGATAACTAAAGTCCTTACCACTGGATAAACTGGCAACATCATGATGTTGTTGTTATGTGCCATCCAGTTGCTTGTGACTTATAGTGACTGTGTGTATAAAAGCCCTAAACCCTGCTCTATACTGTGGCACACTCACTGTCTCCAACACACCTACTCCCATTACCCCAATCACTGAATCGATCTACCTCTTCCTTTCTTGCAGTCCCTCTACCCTCCCAAACATGATGTCCCTCTCCAAGGACTAGCCCCTTCTTGCAACATGCCCAAAGTATGTCAGACAAAGCTCCAGAATCCTTGCCTCAGTGGAGCAGCTGGTTTCACCCTCCCCAGGACAAACCTGTTTGTTCTCCTAGCAGTCCATGGTATTTTTCAACACTATTCTCCAGCTCAAAGGCATCAATTCTCTTTTTATTATCCCTAGTCAGTGTCCAGCTCTCAATGCATAGCATGCAATTGCGAAGACTATGGCCTGGATCAGGCACACCTTAGTCTCCATCCTGATGTTATTGTTTCTCAGTACTCTGGAGAGGTCCCTGAAAGCTGGCTTTCCCAATGCAATTCATCTTTTTGTTTCCTGACTGCTGGTACCAAGAGTGTTTATTGTGGAACCAAACAAACTAAAACTGAATAATCTCAATCTCTTCACCATCCAAAAAGATGCTGCCAATTGGCCCAGTTGTGAGAATCTTTGTTTTCTTGATGTTGAGCTTCAATCCATATTGAAGGCTGTAATCTTTGACCTTCTGCAGGAAGCTCTTCAGGTCCTCCTCAGTTTCAGCAAGAAGGGTAGTGTCATCTGCATAACACAGGCTGATGATGAATCTTTCACCAATCCTGATGCCACATCCCTTCTCGTATAGCCCAGCATCTTGGATGATCTGTTCTGCATACAGATTGAAAAGGTATACAGAGAGAATACATCCCTGGCAGACACCCTTCCAGATTTTGAACCATGCAGTGTCTCTGTTCTGATGACTGCCTCTTGGTTGTTCAAGGATAGGTTTCGCATAAGCACAATCAAATGTTCTGGGATTTCCATTCTTAGAGTGAATCACAGTTTGTTGTGACCCACACAGGCAAAAGCCTTTGCATAGTCAATGAAACACAGATAAACATTCCTCTGGTACTCTCTGCTTTCATCCAAGATCCATCAAACATTACCTGTAATACTCCTAGTACCACAGCCTTTTCTAAGCCCAGCCTACTGATATTAATGATATTGTTTGATAATTTCCACATTTGGGTCACCCTTTGGAATGAGTGATGGAAAAAAAGACTCAAGGTAACAGCAGTCTAGAAATAAGAAGACATATTATATTGGGAAAATTTGCGGTCAAGTACCTCTCCAAAGTACTACAGAGCAAGGATATAAGTTAAAAGACAAAGATACACTTGATCTAAGATGTTGTCTTTTCAATTACTTGCTATATTAGACAAGGAATAAGGATGACAGAAGAAGAATCAATGCCATTGAGTTGTGGTATTAGAGACATATACAGAATAATCCACAGACTGCCAAAAAGAACAAATGTGTCTGTCTTGGAAGAAGAGCAACAGGGATGTTCCTAAGAGTGAAGGGTGATAACATTTAATCTCACATATTTTGGACATGTTATCAGGAGAGCTAATTCCTTGGAAAAGAACATTATTCTGAGAAAGGTTGAGGGTCACAGAAAGAGAAGACACTCAACAAGGTGGACTGACACAGTGACTATAACAACGAGTTCAAGCATATCTTGTTTGCAGAGTCACTATGATTTTTAGACAACTTGATGATGTCTAAGAACAACAGCCTCGTAGATTATTGTCCTCATAATTAAAGATTGTTGTTTTCATGTGTCATCTAGTCTTCTGTGACTTATAGTAACTCTATGTACAATAGCTTTGAACTCTGCTCTATTCTAGGCCAGTCTCACTGTCTCCAACACACCTACCTCCATTACATCTGTTACTGTGTCAATACATTTCATTTGGGATCTTCCTCTCCTGAGATGTCCCTCTACCCTTCCAAGCATGATGTCCTTCCCCAGGGACTGGTTTCTCCTGGTCACATTCCCAAAGTATGTAAAACAGAACTTCAAAAGCCTTGCCTCTAAGGAGCAGCCTGATTTCACCTTCTCCAGGATAAACCTGTTTGTCCTCTTGGCAGTCTTCAATACTCATCTTCAGCACCACAACTTAAAGACATCAATTCTTTTTCTGTCATCTTTGGTCATTGTACAGCTCTCTGATGTGTAGTAAGTAATTGCAAAGACCATGGCCTGTATCATACATACCTTTGTCTCTGGACTGACATCATTGCTCTTCAGGACTTTTGAGGGGTCCTCAATAGCAGCCTTCCCCAAAACAATTAATCATTTGATTTCTTGACTACTGGTGCCAAAAATGTTGATTGTGGGGCTAAGCAAGCTGTAATTGTTAACAACCTCAATATCTTCTCCATCAATTATGGTGCATCAATAATTATCAATTATTATCACCAATTGTTTCATGGTGAGCATCTTTGTCTTCTTGATGTTGAGCTTCAGTCCATACTGAAAACTGCAGTTTCTGCCTTTCTGCAGCAAACACCTCAAGTCCTCCTCAATTTCTCCAAGTAAACTTGTGTCATTTGCTTAAAGTAAGCTGTTGAGAAGTCTTCTTCTAATCCTGATCTCACATTCCTCCTCATAAAGTCCATCCTCCCACATGACCTGTTTTACATATAGATTGTAAGATTATTCACATATTTAGTTCCTGGATGGTATAAATGTCTAGTGTTACAAACAAAATGCTGAAAGTTCAAGTCTACCTCAAAGTTTCTTGAAAGAAAGGCCTGATAATCTTTTAAAAAAAGGTCCTTAATCCAAAACCTGTGTAGGAGTTCTACATGTTGTTGTGGTTAGTTGTCTTCTAGTTGAGTATGACTCATAGTGACTTTGTGAACAACAAATTTGAACCCTTTACTGTCCTATGCCAGCCTCAAAATCTCTGATAAACTTGAGCCCATTGCTGCGATCACCATGTCAATCCATCTTTTGAATTGTCCTTCCTTTTGTTGATGACCCTTCACCTTTCCAAGCATATCCCTTTCCCAGTTATTGCCTCTCCTAATCATATGTCCAAAGTGTGAGATGGTCTTTGCCATGCTTGCTTCCAAGGAATACTTTGGCTACACCTTTTCTAAGACATACCTGTTAATTCTTTTGACAGTCAATGGAATATTCAATACTTTTTAAAAAAATACTACAGTTCAGGGATATAAATTCTTCTTCTGCTATTCTTATTCACTGTCCAGCTGTCAGATTCATATCAAGTAATAGAAAAGACTCTAGCTTGAATCAGGTGCACCTTAGTCTTCAAACTGACATCATTACTCCTCAGTATTTCGAAGTAGTCCCTGCCAGCAGAATTGCCAAAAGCATTGTATCACCTGATCTGCTGGTACCAGAGGCATTGATTGTGGATCGAAGTTGTTGTCGTTGACTGCCATTGATTCAATGCTGACTCATAGTGACTTTATGAACAAAAGACCTAATGCCTTTCCATAGTTATGTTTGTTTCTCCAAGTTCATAGAGTTTCCAAAGACATGTGGTTTAGGAAGTGGATGCTACTCCTACTTCTCAACCTGTCTTATAACTGGTAGCACCACCAAACACTGTCCACAATGGAAAACCATTCTTGTATTTGATATTCCCACGGTACAAGGGTCAGCATCATAGCAGGTTACCTCATATGGCACATTGACAGAGTGATGTGCAAAGTGGAACAATGTTTCTCCAATATATAACAACACTAGTCTCATTTAGCAGTGGTTAAGTGTTGTCAATTCAAATATGATTCAGAGTAAGCTTTGTGCAAAAGACCTGAACTTTGTTCTATGATTAACATTTTTTCTGCACATTTATAGGAGAATTTGTAGAGTTTACAGAGACACTTAGTTTAGGAAGTGGATGCCACTCCTGCTTCCCAACCTGAATCAACCTGGAAACTCATCCAATTATTGTACATAATGGGTAACTATTATGGTATTTGACATGACTATGGGATAGTGTTCAGCATCATAGAAACTTCAAGTTGTTCAATACAGCATATAGACAAATGATTGCTGTGTCTTTTAAAGATTGTTCTATTAAAATTAATAAATTTGGCCATTGGGCCAAGGTCCTCAGGCCCTACAGGATTTTAAATCCATGCCCTCAAGCAAGGCTCCACCCTTACCCTTAGTCTATGATTCAAGGGCCACCCACTTTTGAGAGGGGAAAAAATCTGTAACACACAACAAGAAAGATCTACCCCAGAAACTTTCCTTGCCTGACCACAATCCAGAGGACACCATCATTGAGACAACTACCAGCCATCCAGCTGACTTCTATAGATTGAAGTAAGATAAAATAATTAGTAATTTCAATCCTTCCTCTGTCATGATGTTTCCTATTGGCCCAGTGATAAGGACCTTTGTTTTCTTGGTGTTATTCATACTAAAAGCTGTAGTCCTTGATCTTCTGCAGTAAGAGGTTCATGTCCTCCTCACTTTAAACGAGTGAGTTTGTATAAAATGCAAAATACAAGTTGTTGGTGAATTTTCCTTCAATCCTGATGGCACATTATTCATAATCCAACTTCACTAATAATTTGCTCAGCATGTAGACTGAACAGGTATGAAGAAAGGATACACACCTTACATACATCCTTGCTGATTTTAAACCATATAGTGTTCACTTACTCCTTTCTGACAATGGTTTCTTGGTCTAGGTATAGAGTTCATATGAGTACAAACAATTATGTATTCTGGGATTCCCATTCTTCTCAATATTAGCCATAGTTTATTGTGATCCTCATAGTCAAATGCTTTTGCATAGTCAATAAAACAGATAGATATTCTTCTGGTATTCTTTGCACTCACCCAGGATGCATCTTATATCAGTAATGATATGCTTGGTGCATATCTTCTACATACAGCTTAAACTTCTTGCAATTCCCTGTCAAGGTACGTTTCCAGCTGGTTTTGGATGATGTTCAGCAACATTTTGCTCACATGTGATATTAACGATATTGTTCAATATTTTCCGCATTCTTTTGAATTATCTTTATTGCCCAGGCAGCTATCCTCCAAATTTTATGACTTAGACTGGTGAGCACATCCAGAGTTGCATCTGTTAGTTGAAACATGTCATTTGGTATCCCATCCATTCTTCACGCCTTATTTTCATGACAGTTTCTTCAGCACAACTTGAAATTCTTCCTTCATTGCCATTGGCTCTTGTTCATACGGTTACTTCTTGACATTTGTAAGTGTTAAAAAATTATTTTTGTTTTTTGCTGGAGAACGCTGCCGAGGAAGCGTTATTCCCACCGCCGCCATGTTGAAGTCAGAGTCTCCTACAGAGCCCGGACAGCTGCGGAAGCTATTCTTCCGGGGGCTGAGCTTCGAGATGATGGATGAAAGTCTGAGGAGCCATTTTGAGCAATGGGGGACGCTCCCGGACTGTGTGGTAATGAAAGATCAAAATACCAAGCGCTCCAGAGGCTTTGACTTTGTCACATACTCAACTGTGGAAGAGGTGGATTCAACCATGAATGCAAGGCCCCACAAGGTGGATGGAAGGGTGATGGAACCCAAGAGGGCTGTCTCCAGAGAAGATTCTCAAAGACCAGGTGCCCACTTAACTGTGAAAAAGATCTTTGTTGGTGGAATTAAATAAGACACTGAAGAACATCAATTAAGAGATTATTTTGAGCAGTACCGGAAAATTGAAGTGATTGAAATCATGACAGACCGAGGCAGTGGCAAGAAAAGGGGCTTTGCTTTTGTAACTTTTGATGACCATGATTCTGTAGATAAAATCGTTATTCAGAAATACCACACTGTGAATGGTCACAATTGTGAAGTGAGGAAAGCCCTGTCAAAGCAAGAGATGGTCAGAGCCTCTTCCAGCCTGAGAGGTCGAAGTGGTTCTGGAAACTTTGGTGGTGGCCGTGGAGGTGGTTTCGGTGGGAATGACAACTTTGGTCGAGGAGGAAACTTCAGTGGACGAGGTGACTTTGGTGGCAGTCGTGGCGGTGGAGGATATGGAGGCAGTGGAGATGGTTATAATGGATTTGGTAATGATGGAAGCAACTTTGGAGGTGGTGGAAGCTACAATGATTTTGGCAATTACAACAATCAGTCTTCAAATTTTGGACCCATGAAGGGAGGAAATTTTGGAGGCAGAAGCTCTGGCCCTTACAGTGGTGGTGGTCAGTATTTTGCCAAACCATGAAACCAAGGTGGCTATGGTGATTCAAGTAGCAGCAGCAGCTATGGCAGCGGCAGACGGTTTTAGTAACTGCCAGGAAACAAAGCTTAGCAGGAGAAGAGAGCCAGAGAAGTGACAGGGAAGCTACAGGTTACAATAGATTTGTGATCTCAGCCAAGCACAGTGGCTGCAGGGCCTAGCTGCTACAAAGAAGACATGTTTTAGACAATACTCATGTGTATGGGCAAAAAACTCGAGGACTGTATTTGTGACTAATTGTATAACAGGTTATTTTAGTTTCTGTTCTGTGGAAAGTGTAAAGCATTCCGAAAACAAGAGCTTAAATGTAGATGATTTTTTTTTGCACCCATGCTGTTGATTGCTAAATGTAATAGTCTGATCATGACACTGAATAAATGTCCTTTTTTAAATGTAAAAAAAATAAATAAATAAAAACTATATTTGTAGAACAATTCTGTTAAATTCTTTCATCTTCTTTTAATATTTCATAGATCACAAGATTTTGCCCATTATATATATCTCTTAGTATTGCAACTTTAGTCTTGAATTTATTATTGTTTTTTATTTTCTTCCAGCTCAAGAAATACTGAGAAAGTTGTTCTCTTTTTATTCTCTTAATCCAGCTCTTTGTACATTTTGGTATGAAACTTTGCTTTGTCTTCTTGAGTTGTCCTTTGAATTCTTTCATTTAGCTTTTAAAATTCAGCATTTCTTCCCTTTTTTTTAGCTTCTTTACACGCTAATGCAATTTTTTGTTCTAATGCAATTTTTTTATTTCCATTCATTAATTGTTGTAGTTTTCCCCCTGCCCACCCCTACCCCTAATTTGCTTTTCTCTTTGAAAAGTAAAAGAAAAAAATTCTTTCACTGTTATTAAAACTCTCCCCCCAGGTCCACTCCACTATGCTGCTTGCGTTCTGGAATCCTGTCATAACTATAATATCTAATTGCATATCCCTTTTAAACAGTTCTCTCCCTCATGTGCTTCAATGCAGTATACATTATTTATCTCCTCTTTCTCAGGATCCCTCTAACCTCTATGTGAGTCCTCTTTTACAACAGTGGCATTATGCCGTATTTGTCTTTTAATGACTGAGATATTTCACACGGCATAATGTCCTCCAAGGTCACCCATTTTGTGCAGTATTTCATGAGTTCCTTGTTTTTCAATGCTGCACAGCATTCCATTGTCTAAATATACCAGAGCTTCTATACCCAGCCTGGACTTCCGGAAGTTCTCTGCTGATGTGCTGTTCTAATCGTTTTTGGATAATCTTCAATAGAATCTTGCTTGCATGTGAAATCAATGACACTGTTCTGTAGTTTCCACACTCAGTTGGGTCACCTTTCTTTGGAATGGGAACAAATATAGATCTCTTCCAGTCAGTTGGCCAAGTGGTTGTTCTCCAGATTTCTTGGCACAACTTGGTGAGCACATCCAGGGCAACATCTGTTATCTGAAATGCTTCAACTGGTATACCATCTATTCCTGGGCCCTTATTTTTTGCTATTTCCTTCAAAGCAGCTTGATCATTACAAAATATTTTTCCCCAGCCTGTGGCTTCCCTTTTTACCCTGTTGGAGAAGTTTTTGGATGTTCATAGGGATTTGATTCTCAGTAGGTCCCATTCATCTATTTTATCCTATTCTAGTTATAGATATTTCAGGATGCTTAGAAGACTGTGGATTAAGACATCTAGGGTTCTTCCAAGCTTTTCTTTAATGAAGTTTGTAGTCCTTCGATTCAGTCCTAGGCCCATGATCTACTTTGAGTTGGTTTTTGTGTACTGAGTGAGGTGTGGATCTTGCTTGAATTTCTGCAGATAGTTTTCCGATTTTGCCAGCACCGTTTGTTTAAAATGCTGTCATTTCCCTACTTGACTTATTTCATCTCCTTGTAAAAAATCAGTTGACCATAGGTAGTTAGGCTGATTTCTGGATTGCCAATTCTATTCCATTGATCTATGTGTCTGTCATTGTACCAGTACCATGCTGTCTTGACCAAGAACAACAATGTAGTAGGATTTGAAGTCAGGAAGTGAGAAGCCTCCTACCTTGTTTCTTTCTTTCTTTCTTTCTTCCTTCCTTCCTTC
>NW_006400184.1:199895-201938 GCF_000299155.1 Elephantulus edwardii | reverse complement strand
TTCCTTCCTTCCTTCCTTCCTTCCTTCCTTCCTTCCTTCCTTTCTTTTCTTTCTTTCTCTTTCTTTCCTTCTCTCTCTCTCTCTTTCTTTTTTTTTTAAAAGAAATGCTTTGCTTGTTTGGGGCCTCTTTCCAATCCAAACAAAGTTGGAGATTGACTTCTTAAAGAATGTAATTGGTATTTGTATTGGGATTGCATTGAATGTGTAAATTGCCTTTGGTAGTATTGCCATTTTCACAATATTGAGACTTCCTATCCATGAGCAAGGGGTAGTCTTCCACTTCTCCAGGTCTCTTTTTGTTTCTTGTAGTAATGTTTTATAATTTTCTTTGAATAGATTCTTTCTGCTTCTGCTTAGATTTACTCCCAAGTATTTAATCTTGTGATTAACAATTGTGTAGGGTATTGTTTTTGTTAGTTCCAGTTCTGTATTCTCTTTTTCACTGTAGAGAAATCCAATTGATTTTTGTATGTTGCTTTTGTATCCTGCTATTTTGCTGAATTAGTCAACTCTGTCTAGTAGTTTTCTTGCTGAGTGTTTAGGGTTTTCTTGGTATACTGTCATATCATCTGCATATAGAAATAATTTTACCTCCTCTTTGCAGTTTGGATACTTCTTATTTCCTTCTTTTGTCTTATTGCTATCATCAAGGTTTCTAATGCAATATTGCATAGTTCTTGTTCTCAAAGCAAATGCCTTTAATCTCTCTACATTGAGAACAATGTTGGGTCTCAGGTTTGCATATATACTTTTTACCATGTTGAAGAAAGTCCCTTCTAATCCTATTTTGTTGAGTGTTTTAATCAGGAAAGGGTGTTGGATTTTTGTCAAAGGTCTTTTCTGCATCAATTGATAGGATCATGTGGTTCTTGTTCTTTGATTTGTTATTGTGATGAATGATATTGATTGTTTTTCTTATGTTAATCCATCCTTGCATAACTGTTATGAGTCCCACTTGGTCATGGTGCATTATTTCTTTGAAGTATCATTGGATTCTATTGGCCAGAATTTTATTTAGGATTTTTGCATCTATGCTCATAAGAGATATTGGCCTATAGCTTTCTATTTTGTTGGTGTTTTTAACTGGCTTTGGCATCAAGGATATGTTTGCTTCATGGAATGAGTCTCAAAGAATTACATCGTTTTCTGTTTTCTGAAGGAGTTTATTCAGGATTAGTCACAGTTCTTCTCTGAATGTTTGATAAAATTCACTTGTAAAACCATCTGGTTCTGGGCTTTTTTAAAAAGTTGTTTTTTTGAAAGTTGTTTTATTACTTTTTTTCTTCTTTTGTAATGTGTTTGTTCAGGTGTTCAATTTTGGTTTGTGTCAGTTTAGGTAGGTTGTGAACTTCTAAGCATTTATCTATTTCCTCTAAGTTTTCATATTTGTTTGAGTATAGTTTTTCATAATACTCTAACGTTAGCCTTTTTTATTTTAGTTGGTTCTGTCGTGACATTGCCTGTTTCATCTCTTATTTGGATTATTTGTGGTTTTTCCTTCTTTTCTTTTCTTAGTTTTGCTACTGGTTTGTCAATCTAATTGACCTTTTCAAATAAACAATTCCTAGTTTTGTTGATACTTTCGATTGTTTTTCAGCTTTCTATTTCATTTACTTCTGTTCTAATTTTTATAATTTCAGAGTTTTTAGAGGATGTAGAATTTTCTTGCTGTTCATGTTTAATTTGTTGATGTTGAGTTAGAGAATCAATGGTCATTTTTTTCCAGCCTTTTGATCTGTTTGCTTATTGCTATAAATTGACTTCTGATTACTGCTTTGGCTGTTTCCCAGAGGTTTTGGTAAGTGGTCATTTCATTGTCATTTGTTTCAATAAATTTTTTAAATTAATTTTTTATTTCTTCTAGTACCCACTCATAACTGACTGGAAGAGATCTATATTTTTCCCATTCCAATGAAAGGTTACCCAACAGAGTGTGAAACTATAGAACAATATCATTGATTTCACATGCAAGCAAGATTCTACTGAAGATTATCCAAAAACAACTGGAGCAGCACATCAGCAGAGAACTGCCAGAAGTCCAGG
>NW_006400184.1:197981-199630 GCF_000299155.1 Elephantulus edwardii | reverse complement strand
ATACAGAACAGATCATCCGGGAGGCTGGGCTCTATGAGGAGAAGTGTGGCATCAGGATTGGTGGAAGATCTATTAACAATCTGTGTTATGCCGATGACACAACCCTGCTTGCTGAAACTGAGGAGGACCTGAGGTGCTTGCTGCCTGGTCAAGGACTGCAGCCTTCAATATGGATTTAGGCTCAATGTCAAGAAGACAAAGATTCTTACCAATTGGCAGCATCAGGATGGATGGTGAAGAGACTGAGATTGTTCACAGCTTTAGTCTGCTTGGCTCCACAATCAACACTCTTGGCACCAGCAACCAGGAAATTAAAAGATGTATTGTGATGGGAAAGTCTGATGTTAGGGACTTCTCTAAAGTATTGTAGAACAAGTGTCTCTCTGGAGACCAAGGTGCATCTGATACAGGCCATGGTCTTTGTAATCACATGTTATGCATCAGAGAGTTGGACAATGACAAGGAAGGATAGAAGGAGAATTGATGCCTTTGAGCTTTGGTGTTGGAGAAGAATATTGAGGGTATGATGGGCTGCTAAGAAAACAAACAAATTCATCTTGGAGAGGGTTAAACCAGGCTACTCCTTGGAGGCAAGGATTCAGAAGCTTCGTCTGACATACTTTTATCATGTTGTACAGAGGGACCGGTCCTTGGAGAGGGATATCATGCTTGGGAGGGTGGAGAGCAGGTGCAGGAGGGGAAGGCCCTCTAGAAGATGGATTGATTTGGTGACTCGGGTAATAGGGATGAGTGTGTCAAGAGACAATGAGATTGGCACAGGACAGAGCAGAGTTTAGGACTCTTGTACATAGCTTTGCTATGAATCACAAGTGACTTGACGGCACATAACAACACCAACAACACCCACCCATGTTTAAGCAAGGTGTTGTTCAACTTCCAAATGTATGTGTTTTTCCCTTTTATCTTCTTGTATTTAATTTCTAATTTTGTAGCATTGTGGTCTGAGAAGATGCTTTACCTTATTTCTATGGTTTTTTTTTACTTTTTGGATGCTTTCTTTAGACGTTGAATGTGAGCTGTTCTGGAGAACATTCCATGCACATTGGCAAGGAGGTATATTATGCTTTTTGGTGTGTGCTTTAAACTATCTATGAAATCAAGTGGTTTTATGAGTGGTTTAATTCTCGAGTATCTTTGTTGAGTTTCTTTCTGGTAGTTCTATCTTTTCTTGAGAGTGGTGTATTGAATACTAGTATTGTCTTTTTCCTTTCTCAGTTTTATTAATGTTTGTTTTATATATTTTTCAGGTCTTTCATTTGGTGCATAGTTATTTGTTATTGTTATGTCCTCTTGTTCTATTGACCCTTTAAGCATTATGTATGACCTTCTTTGTCCTTTGTGATGGTTTCTGCATTAAAATTTATTTTATCAGAGATTAATATCACTACTCCTGCTTTTTTCTGGTTGTTATTTGCTTTGTATATTTCCCCCACTCCTTTATTTTTAGTCTTTTTTTTTCATTTTTTTCAGTTGTGTCTCTTGCAGACAACATATTGATGCTTTTTTTTTTATCCAGTCTGCAACTCTTTTTCCCTTCAGTGGTGAATTTAAACAATTCACATTCAGTATGATTACTGAGAGGCAAGATTTTTTTTTGGTTTTTTTTCTCTTTTTTATTTTTATTTTTT
>NW_006400184.1:186216-189406 GCF_000299155.1 Elephantulus edwardii | reverse complement strand
TACGTTTATGTCTCTTAAAAAACGTATTTGCAATGAATAAGCCATTGATTGTGCAAAATTCAATCATTCTATCTCCAGCTTCATTTCTGTCACCAAGTCCATGTTTTCCAACTACTGATTCTTCTTCCCTGTTGCCAAATTTTGCATTCCAGTAAATACTAAAGAAAAAAAAATGAGATAAGTGGTGGCATCAAGGGTAGTAAGTATGAATGCAAAAGGTGATGAAAAATACAGGAATGAAAAGACTAAAATAGATGTCAAAGGAGACTCTGAAACTTGCTCTTGACCATTACCAGTGAAAGCCTAAAGCAAAAGCAAGCAATGATCAACTGAGAAAAAGGGAGCTGAACAGATGAGTCCAAAGGGCAGCACAAGAAGACAAAACCAAATATGGAGTTAGAAAAGCAAAAGGAAGAACATCCTTGCCATTAATCAACCTGAAAGAGCTGTAAAAACTCAAACCTGCAATACTGAAGGCTTCTGTATGAAAAATATTAAATGATGCAAGAAACATTAAAAGAAGATAGAAGGAATACATAGTTTACCAAAAGAACTGGTTGACAATGAATCATATCAAGGAATAGCATATGATAAACCACCAAGATATTGAAGGAATATATGCAGCCTACAATGAAGTCACTGGTAAAGAAAATAATCTTTCTTGCTTTTATGGTTTCTCTTTGCTTTATGATGACTTTACTATAAGCTATTCTTATTTCTAAGATAACAAGATGGTCAGTAGCAACAGCAGATGGCAACTGTCAACTTTTTTCCTCATTGACTTATCAATTCCAGAAGAAAGAAACTACCTTTCCCCCAATATGGTCATGTGGTACATAAAGTCAGTCCATTTAGACAGCATCCTATTGCATGTGTGGCTATGACTCTATTCGATTATAATAGAATTCATAAATAAGGATCAGAGAATGGGACTTCATTCAAGTAACTGGATGTAGTAAGTACATCATCCCATATGCCATGTGAGTATCTTATGCCTGTTATATACAATGATTACACTGCCAGGCATATAGTGGTCCAGTACACATCTGGCAGTACACATGTACTCATAATAAACACCTATGTTATTGGTTTATGCACTGTACTGTACTTTCTCTTGTTATTGTAATGTGGTAGTTCCCTAATTATAAATAAAAATTTTAATGCATAATGCATTATGTGTTTCAACTCATAAGCAACAACATCTACTTTCATGTATTATGCATTTCCTGAGTATTGCTGTGTTATTTTTCTGTTCAATTTTCCTTTTAAAACATTATCATGAAGTGCATATCATGACCCCAAATGCAGCAAAACCAGTGTGTAGCAGCAAGAGGTGATGGAAATGTATTGCTTTGAAAATAAAACAAAAGCTTATTAAATAACTTCAATAAGGAAAGTCAATAAATGTTTGTTAAGTATACAGGGTGGTGTTTATACAATGTTCAGATCACATAATGTCCTGTTTAAATGCTGCTCTCCAATCCCAAAAGCATGCAGTTCAAGACCACCAGCTGTTCTGCTGGAGAAGGATGGGGAATCTCCTCCTGTGTGATTAATTTCTTCTGAAAATTCCCTGGAGGGTAAGCTATGGGTTGGTTCCAACTGTTAAGTGATACTTTTCTGTAGCTGTAACAAAAGTTTCAGGGCTTACTCTTATTGGGTCAATTTGAATCCCCTTCTGTAGTTCAGTCAATCATTCTGATCATCATATCAGAGTACATTGATTGGCTAAGTCTTGGTTACATTCCCACTCTGAAACCAAAGTACAAGATTAGCTCACCAGATTCATACAAACAAGGTAGTGAATAATAAGAGATTATTTCTGGGGTGTCAATTTGTTTATTTTCCTTCAAGCAAATTCTCTACTCTTTCCTTGTTTGACGCTTTATCACACAGCAATACATATAAATTCTTTTGCCTTCTAGTTCAGAGCTGCTATGCATACATTGCAGGCGACTCAATGACATGTAACAATAAGAACATACTGTGACAGTTTTGGAAGCAGGAGTGGCATCTAATTCCTAAACAACATGCCTCCGGAAATTCTGTGAACTTTGATAAATGTTGGTAGTTGTAGAGGGGCTTCAGGATTTTTGATCATAGGGTTGCTATGAGTCATGATCAACCCAAAGGCAATCAACACCAACCATTCCTAGGAAGAGTCTACCAGATTTACTGACAGAAGGTCAGAAGGCAGAGATAGAAGCTATAGTATTTACACTACTTCTTCAACAAGAGCGTTTGACACAATGACTTTAACAATATACTTGACCATATCAGAGATAGCACAATGTTTCCATCTGTTGTTCATATGTTTGCTAAGAGTCGTAGTTGACAACTATATATTTTAAGATTTGCTACTCATAGTGTTTGTGTATTCTCTAGATCTGCATGTTTACCTAGATAGCCCCTACCTACATGATCCTAGCTTCCACTGATATGACTAAAGACTTCCATAGTTCTTGTTTTAATAACATGACCCTGCATTTTGGCAACATTGCATCTTCCTTTATCTTAGCCCTAAATATGGTTACCATTTCTTGTTGCTAATTGCTGGACTCCTCTCCTCCTTGTCTGATATCTCAACTAGACCATCAACTGTATAACTAGATCTTGTTATAATAGTCATACTATTATTGCTCACAGGTCTGTATACTATTATTGCTCACATGTCTGGTTTGAGTCCATTTTCTGTCTCTGCTAGTATCAAATTGCTCCCCCTCTTGTCTTTTGTCTGAAAATGATAGGAGGCTACATGTAAGAAAAATAGTGGGGAAAAGTTCGAGAAATCCTCTTGAAAAGCTGTATAGCAGTTTGTTGTTCATACAGAAATCAAGAAACAAGTTTAAATGATACTGTCTTATAAGGTAAACCTGACCAGCTTGTAAACTCCCTAAAACAATTAGCAGAAGGAGTGGCATCCAACTTCCTAAACAATATGCCTTTGGAAACTCTATGAATTTTGAGAAAAGATAGTTCTAGAAAGGCTTCAGGTCTTTTGTTCATAGGGTCACTATGAGTCATGCTCAACTTGATGGCAACCAACTACAGAGTGATTTCATTTTTGCCAACTACAGCCAAACTGATACAGCTCTCTAAAGGAAAGGAAAGGAAAGGAAAGGAAAGGAAAGGAAAGGAAAGGAAAGGAAAGGAAAGGAAAGGAAAGGAAAGGAAAGGAAAGGAAAGGAAA
>NW_006400184.1:182428-186116 GCF_000299155.1 Elephantulus edwardii | reverse complement strand
AAAACTCCCTCATTGGTACACAATCCCCCCCGCACCTCCCCAAACCCCACCCCTACCCCCAAATATAATCCACTCTGCAACCCTCATTGCGTACTGCTACGATAAAAATAATGCCTTAAAATATGATACTTTTAGACTATTCTCTCCCCCATAGATTTCAATGCTGTAATCATATTTCATCCAGTGAGAGGCAAGGTTTTATTGCTATCATTTTGTTATGTTCTTTTTCGTGTTGTTGCTAGTCACTTTGGTTCATCCTTCTTTCTGTGGCACCTCTGTAAGAAGGACATCTCTCAATGTTTCCTGCAATGCTGATCTTGTTTTTATAAAGTCCTTTAGTTTCTGTTTTTCTGGGAATATCTTGATCTCTCCTTCATATTTTATGGACATTTTTGTTTGGTACAGTATTTTTGTTTGAAAATTGTGATCTTTGAGAGTTCGATATATGCCATTCCATTTTCTTCTTCCTCACATAGTTTCTGCAGATAAATCAGCATTTAGTCTTTTATGCTCTCACTTATAGGTTACTCTTTGTTTCTTCCTTGCTGCTTTCAGAATTTTCTCCTTATCTTTCTCGCAAATTTAACTATGATATACCTTCGTGCTTTTCTTTTGGGATCTATTCCACATGGCATTCACTCAGCTTCTTAAATATATATTCTCTCATTCTTCATTATGCCTGGGAAGTTTTCTTCTAGTAATTCTTCCACAACTTTTCCAGTGCCTATACTTGCTTCTTCCTGTTCTGGGATTCTGATGATGCTCATGATATTTCTCTTGATGGTGTCCCACATTATTCTTAGACTTTCTCATGTTTCCTTCTTTTTTGATCCTGCTTTTTGCTCTAGCAGATCCATGGTTACAATTCTATCTCCTTCACTGATTCTGTGTTCCATCTCTTCAACTTTGTTCATGTATCCCTCTATCAAGTTGACAGCTTCTGAATCCTTGGATCTCATATTTTGGGTGTTGGTTTCTTGTTTTGCCAGTGCATCTAATGCCTCATTTGTTTTATCTGCATTGGTGTTTTGGTTTTCTTTTAAGCTCCTCCTAATTTTTGCTTGCAGTGTCTCATAATTTTTCAAGTTTTCCCCCAACCAATTCAAAATATTCAAATGTTGTTTTAAATTCTGTGTCACAAAGTTCCTTCAGACATTCTGGCTTCAGGAAATTCATTGCTACTGTGTCATTTTTCGATTAATATCTTCCTTTGGGCTTGTGGGGCAAGTGAGTTACCCTGCTTCTTTCAGGACATTGATGTGGTAGAGTTTTTCCATGTCTGAAGTGATAGTCAGATCTTGATCTAATGTCACTGCTCCAGGAGAATGTTGGACAAGCACATGAGCACATGGATGTAGGGTGGTTGCACATACAGATGCATGCTTTGGCAGGGAAGGGAGATGTGCACACAGATGCATGCTGGGAGGGGTGTGGGTGCGCCTGAATGGAAAACCAGGAAGCCTTGGTTTTCCTCTCAAGAACTGTGTCTGCCACCCTAGTTGAGCTCTAGCTGTCTCAATACCTCCTGCTTAAGGTGATGGGGTCCCACAATTGGTCCAGCAATCAGCTGTGATCCCTCCTAAGTACTTCCCTCAGATACCCGCTGTCTTGCTTTCTCTTGCCTAGTGGGTCTTGCTGTGGCTCACTACTCCATGCCAAAGTTTGCTGCTCCCCACACAGCTCGCTGCACCTCAATGATGCTCGCTGCACCTCACTGACGCTCACTGCTCCCATGGCTCTCAAATGTTCATGTTGTTACACAGCAATGTTTTGAGAAGCACCTATATTTTTGTGCTCCCTTTTGACCCAAAGCCATGCAGGCCTCGAGTCTGACAGCACTTTATTCCCCAAAGTACCTGAAAGATCAAAGAGGAAGCCTGTTGTTCCTTTCTGGAAGTGGCTTCTCACCTCTGTCAAGATGCTCAGGACCTCCCTGTTTCCTGGGTTAAGGGGACTCACATGGTAAGGCCAGACAGCAGTTTGTTCCCTAAAGTAACTTAATCCTCAATGTTATACAAGTTTTTCATGGGAGGTTAATAAATCTTATAGATTTGGTATATACTGTTGTCATACCTGCATGGTATAGGGATCACTGAGAGGCTTCCTTCCATGTGCGTTATGTTCTCTGGCTTCTCCTCCCTTTTGTCTGCATACTACCCTCTGAACCCCAAAATTTAAAGTGGCCTTGATCCGTAGACGTCTGGGATTCAAAGTGACTTGTACCTGCATGGTGTAGGCCTCACTGAGAGACTTCCTCCATGAGTTCTGTGCTCTTTCTCTAATGCAATTTTTACCATTTCTTCTGACATCTATTTTGACTTTTTTACACAGGATTGCCATGAATCAGAATCCAGAGCCACTGTACTGGATATCAATCTCTCTCTCTGTATCCCTTACTTCAGCCCTTTCACTCCCTTTTCTCTCTGTCTCTCTCATTGCCATTGAGTCAGAACAGACTCATAATTGATCTTCCTCTCTTCCTCCCCCATCTCATGGGGGGATTATGTTGGTTGAATCAGAACCAACTTTTAACTGCCCTTTCATTGGGTTTCACATCCTATAAATCAAACAGGAGGAAATTATCCATCTTTTTTGTGTGGAGCTGCTGGTAATTTAAAAGTGATAGAAAGTTATGGCTTTTGGGTTAGCAGCATAGCTGCCTGCAGACCACACATACTCTTATGGAAAAGATACATTCTGCAAACTCACACACATCTTAAGTTTTTAATATACTATCACAATATGTAAAATGTACAAGGACAGTGATTTCTTTTTCTAGCACAACATAGACTTTAATGAACGATGAATATCATTTCCGGGGCCAAGCAGAAGAGACATGGAGGATCCGGTGGCGGCCTCAGCGCAGCCTCCTCCGCGCCTCTCGTTCTGACTCCAGCAGGGTCAGTACGTCGCCCTCGCGCACGGGCCCTTTCACATTGCGGATGATGGAGCGGCTCGTGTCGTCCATGAACTCCACGTGCACCTGCGTGCACTGCCCTTGCGAGCCAGTCCTGCCCAACCCCTTGGTGACTCTGGCCCGCTTGATAGGCTGCACGCGGCTGGTATCCATGATGGCTGTTCGGCAGCGGGCGGGCGGAAGGACAGTGATTTTTAAGGATGAGGGAGAAAGGTGTTCCTAATATTGAAACAATGTTGTTGTTGTTGTTGTTATGGGCCATCGAGTCACTTGCAACTCATAGTGACCCTATCTACAAGAGCCCTAAACTCTGCTCTGTCCTGTGCCAATCACACTGTCTCCAATACACCCATAATGATTACCCCCGTCACTGAATCAATCCACCTCATAAAGGGCCTTCCCTTCTGCGCTGCCCCTCCACCCTCACAATCATGATGTCCCTCTCTAAGGACCGGTCCCTCCTTACAACATGTCCAAATTATGTTAGACAGAGCCTCTGATTCCTTGCCTCCAAGGAGCCACCCTGTTTGAACTTTCCCAGGATGAATCTGTTTGTTTTCCTAGCAGTCCATCGTACCCCCAATACTCTTCTCCAGCACCACAGCTCAAAGGCATCAATTCTCCTTCTATCCTCCCTAGTCATTGTCCAACTCTCCGATGCAAACCAAGTGATTGCAAAGACCGTGGCCTGTATCAGATGCACCTTAGTCTCCAGAGACACACCATTGCTCTTCAGTACTTTGGAGAGGTCCCTAACAGCAGACTTTCTTT
>NW_006400184.1:180904-181509 GCF_000299155.1 Elephantulus edwardii | reverse complement strand
ATACCATCTATTCCTGGGGCCTTATTGTTTTGCTGTTTCCTTCAGAGCAGCTTGAACTTCTTCCTTCATCACCATAGGCTCTTGCTCATTCGATACAGTGACTCAGTATATTCTTTCTATCTTCTTTTAATACATCCTGGATCAAATAATATTCTGCCTAAAGCATCCTTGATTATAGTAAGTCTAGTTTTTAATTTGTTCTTCAGTTCCTTGAGCTTAAGAAATGCTAAGTGAGTTCGGCCCTTTTGATTTTCTGACTCCAATTCCTTGCACATTTCATTGTAATATTTTACTTTGTCATCCCGTGCTGCCTTTTGAAATCTTCTGTTCAATTCTTAGTATCTTGAATTCTTCCTTGTGCTTTGGCTTCTCTGCGCTCCAGTGCAATTTTCAGAGTCTCTTCTGATATACATTTCAGTCTTTTCTTCCTCTTTGGTCTTCTCTTCCTCTTCTGTCTTTGCAATGACCGTTTGCACTCTTGCTGGATGGTACTCTTGATCTTCTCCCATAACTCATCTGGTCTTCGCTCATTAGTGTGCAAGGCCTCAAACCTGTTCCTGAGATGGTTCTGAAATTCAGGTGGGATAGACTCAAAGTCATATTTT
>NW_006400184.1:173408-180804 GCF_000299155.1 Elephantulus edwardii | reverse complement strand
AAGGAAAGGAAAGGAAAGGAAAGGAAAGGAAAGGAAAGGAAAGGAAAGGAAAGGAAAGGAAAGGAAAGGAAAGGAAAGGAAAGGAAAGGAAAGGGAATGAATACCAGAGAAGCAAAATCAGTAGGGTCCATTAAAGATAGATTTTTCTTCTTTCTAGAGTTTCACATTTCATTGTGGCTTTGGTGTAAGTTTACTTGGCAAATTAAGTTCTTGTTTGGCAGTTTCTACTCAAATTATTCAGTGACATTAGTTATATTCTTTAATTGCACCATGTAACTAATTCTGTTTAAATTGCACTCAGTTGCTTCATTTCTGGTACACTAGTCTTCCTGCTCCTGTATATCTTCTCATCTTTGTTTTAGACCAATCATTGCCTTCTATATCTCAAAAAGATGCTTTTGATCAGCAGCATTACACTTGTGAGTAATATACTTTATTACATTATGTCATTAAGTGTAATCTTAGGAGATAGTTTCACTTCAGCATTAGCATTTAAAGAATATCTCAAGGCAAGAGTCTCAGAGAGTTCTCTAGTGTTGGTCTAGTAAGTCTGAACTTTTCAAGAATTTGGGTTCTGTTTCATGTTTTTTTCCTGTTTGGTGTTTTTTTCACTGTCTGTCTACTATAGCTCTGATTAGAATATATAGTAATGGTTGCATAGCACCATCTGGTCTCAAGATAGATGAGCTGCTATAGGTTTTTAGCCTTGCAAATCAGTTTCTTCTAGGAATTGTTGATTTATTTGTTTTGGGGGGGATTCTCCACAAGCCATTTAGTTCCTGAGACTTCTCACATTACTAGGATGCAGAAGATGAAATTTGTAAAGCTAATTGATGATTGAATTGTCCCTTTAAGATCTTAAGCCTTCAAACCTAGAAAACCATTCTTGCAAAGTATATCTTCTTGCAAGGTATATCTGAAGTAGTTGTAACCGTGACATCTCCGAATACATGTGTGTGCACATACATATATGTATGTACTTGTATATACAAATACTTTAATCTGTACTTAACATAGATTATTACCTTCACCAAGTGAATACATACATGTTTATACATCTACATATATGACCACATACTAGTTTTTTAATCATTGTTATATAGTTGCCAAATTATATATATATCAGAATTCTTTTGCACAAATCTTTTATCTTGTCTGCATCTTAATGTCTTTGTTTACTTATATCAAGCAATATTACTACAGATTATATTTGCATTATTTTTTGCTAGTTACTCCTCCTTGAAACAGAAATTTTAACACTTAATCCCAGACTGTGCCTATATATTAGCATTAGATGTGAACATCACTTTTAGATACTGTTGTGTATAGACGTGTGTTTCCCCAAATGCATAGGGGTCCTGACTCCTGTACATGTGGATATAATCCTATTGTTATTGTTGTTGTTGTTGTTGTTGTTGTTGTTGTTATGTGCCATCAAGTCTCCTGTGACTCATAGAGACCCTATGTACAGTAGTTCTGACCCCTTCTGTGTCCTGAACCAACATTATTGTCTCTGACATGCCTACCCCCATTACCTCAGTCACTAAGTAATCCATTCCATCAAGGGTCTTCCCCTTCTTTGCTGTCCCTCCACCCTCCCAAGCATAATGTCCCTCTCCAAGGACTGGATCCTCCTTACAACATGCCCAAAGTATGTCAAACATAGTTTCAGAATCTTTGCCTCCAAGGAGCAGCCTGGTTTCACCCTCTCCAGGATTAGTCTGTTTGTTCTTTTAGCAGTCCATGGTATATTCAATACTCTTCTGCAGCACCAAAGCTCAAAGGCATCAATTCCCTTTCTATCATCTAGTCATTGTCCAGCTTTCTGATGCATAGCATGTAATTACGAAGACCCTGGACTGACTCAGTTGCACCTTAGCTCCAGACTGACATCATTGCTCTTCAAAATTCTGGAGAAGTCCCTGACAGCAGACTTTCCCAGTGTAATTCATCTTTTGATTTCCTGACTGCTGGTACCAAGAGTGTTTATTATGGAGTCAAGGAAATATAATTTTGTTTCTGACACTCTTGAGGAGGATTATATGCTAAAACTAATCTCTTCTGAGTGATAAAAAAGGACAGTTTAGACAAAAACTAGGAGCTCTTGTGGTTAAGTACAATGGTTAATCACATAGAAGGTTAGAGGTTTAAACCTACCTAGAAGTTCCATGGGAGAAAAGACCTGTCAGTCCAGAAAACACTCCAGGCAGTCCTACCTTATAATGTAGGGTACCTGTGAGTTATTGATGCAGCCATGTGGAAAATCTACTCCTTTGGCCATATAAGCCTATTATGGCAGAGAGGCCCTAAAATGGTGTCTGAGGTTCTCCTCCAAGGAGCCAACAGCTGTGAAGTTTAACTAGACTTTGCCTAGCAAACACTGGAATACAAAAAGGAATTAAAACTCTATCTGAAAAAAAAACCCAAATAAAACCACCACAAAACAAACAAACAAACAAACAAACAAAACAAAAAATAGGAACAGGGAAGAAGGATCAGCAGTCAGAAAATGTGGACTTGGTGATAGAAATGATGCTGGAGATATGGACTTGGTGATAGAAATGATGCTGGAGATAGAATCAAAGAATTTGGTACAATCAATGATTTATCCATTGCAAATGCCTTTTTAAAGAAATATGAATACCTTTTTTAAAGAAGCATAAACACAGACTATACATATAGATTTCAGTTAATAGTATGCACAGGAATCAGATTATATGTGTGGAAAGAGTCGTTAGAGACGCTTAATATCAACTTGAAAACAAGGCCAGGTGCTGATTGTGGACAGACCATCAACTACTCATATGCAAGTTCAAATTAAAGCTAAAGAAGGTTAAATCAAATCCATGGGAGCTAAAATTTGACCTTGAGTCTATCCTACCTGAATTTCAAAACTTTCTCAATAAAAGATGAGCACTAATGAGCAAAGAGACCAGATTAGCTGTGGGAGGGTATCAAGAATATCATCCACAAAGAATGCAAAAGGTCATTTTAAAGATAGAGAAGGAAGAAAAGACCAAGATAGATGTCAAAAGAGACTAAATATTGCACTAGAGTGCTAAGAAGCCAAAGTAAATGGACAAAATCAAGACGTTAAGGAGCTGAACAGAAGATTTCAAAGGGGAGCACAGGAAGACAATGCAAAGAACTAGAATGAAATATGACAAGAGTTGGAGTCAGAAAATCGAAAGGGCTAAACTCACTTGGCATTTCTAAAGCTGAAAGAACTGACGGAAAAAAATTCAAGTCGTGAGTTTCAAAACTTAACGATGCTTATGAGCAGAATATTAAATCATCCACGAAGCAAAAAGAAGATAGGGAGTATACAGAGTCACTGTACCAAAAAAGAATTGGCTGACACAGAAGGATTTCATGAAACAACATATGATCAAGATGCAATGGTGATGAAGGAGGAAGTTCAAGCTGCTCTGAAAGAATTGGGGGGAAAATAAGGCCCAGGAATTGAAGGAATACCAACTGACATATTTCAGCAAATAGATGTTGCTCTGGACACATTGACCAAGTTGTGCCAAAAAATCTGCAGGATAACCTGGCCAGCTGACTAGATGAGGTTCATATTTAGTTTTTATTTGTAATTAATTTTAATGAATGTTTACAGATATTTTGGATTTCCATTCATTCATTGTTGCACTTTTCTCCCTGCCCACCTCTTCCTGGACCCAGTTCACTCTTCTCTTGAAGAGTAAAAGGAAAATTCTTTCATTGGTACACAATTCCCCCTCCCCCTGAGGACACTCCACTATGCAACCTTCATTCTGGACTCTTCTCATAAACATAATACCCTATCATATATCACTTTTAAACTGTTCTTTCCCTCATCTGTTTCAATGTAGTATACATAATTTATCCAATTTTCTCTCAGTCTCACCCCAACCCTGATGTCAGTACTGTTCTACAAGAGTGGCACTATGCAGTATTTGTCTTTTTGTGGCTGAGATATTTCATTCAGCCTAATGTGGCATCAGGATTGGTAGAAGAATCATCAAAAACCTGTGTTATGCAGGTGACACAATGCTGCTTGCTGAAACTGAGGAGCGCCTAAAGTGCTTGCTGCAGAAAGTCAAGGACTGCAGTCTTCAATATGGATTGAAGCTCAACATCAAGAAAACAGATTCTTACCACTGGGCCAATTGGCAGCATCAGTATAGATGGTAAAGAGATTGAGATAGTTAACAGTTTTAGTTTACTTGTTTCCACAGTCAACACCCTTAGTAACAGCAGCCAGGAAATCAGGAAATGAATTGCATTGGGAAAGTCAGTTGTGAGGGACCTCTCAAGAGTATGGAAGAGCAACGACATCAGGCTGGAGACTAAGGTGGGCCTGATCCAGGCTATAGTCTTTGTAATTACGTGTTATGCTTTGGAGAGCTGGACAGTGACTAGGGATAATAGAAAATTGATGCCTTTCAGCTGTGGTGCTAGTGAACAGTGTTCAATAGACCATGGACTGGTAACAGAACAAACAGATTTGTCCTGGAGAGGGTGAAGCCAGAATGCTCCTTGGAGTCAAGGATTCTGAAGCTTCGTCTGACATTAGGGAGTGAGATGCCTCCCACCTTTTTTCTATTTTTAAGGAGTGCTTTGCTTATTCGGGGCCTCTTTCCATTCCAAATGAAATTGGAGATTGCCTTTTCCATCTCATTGAAGAATGGGATTGTTATTTGTATTGGGATTGCATTGAATGTGTAAATTGCCTTTAGTAATATTGTCACTTTCACAATATTGTCTTCCTATCCATGAGCAAGGGATATTCTTTGACTTCTCAAAGTCTCTTTTTGTTTCTTGTAGTAATGTTTTGTATTTTTCTTTGAATAAATCCTTTGTGCTTCTGCTTAGATTTATTCCCAGGTATTTAATCTTGTGATTAACAATTGTGAAGGGTATTGTTTTTCTAAGCTCCGGTTCTGTTTTCTTTTTGTCTCTGTAGAGAAATTCAGTTGATTTTTGTATGTTGGTCTTGTATCCTGCCACTTTGCTGAATTGCTCAACTATGTCCTGTAGTTTTCTTGCTGAGTCAATAGGGTTTTCTCAGTTTACAGTCATATAATCTGCCACAGGTATAATTTCACCTCCTCTTTGCTAATTTGGATACCTTTTATTTCCTTGTCTTGTCTTATTGCTATTGCTAAGACTTCAAATACTGCTATTGCTAAGACTTCAAACACAATTTTGAATAGGAAAGGTGATAGTGGGCATCCTTGCCTACTTCCTGTTCTCAAAGGGAATACCTTTAATCTTTCTCCAATGAGAACAATGTTGGCTCTTTGATTTCCCTATGTACTTTTTACTATATTGAAGCAATTCCCCTCTAATCCTATTTTGTAGAGTGTTTTAATCAGGAAAGGGTACTGATTTTGTCAAAGGCCTTTTCTGCATCAATTGATAGGATCATGTGGTTCTTGTTCTTTACTTTGTTAATGTCATGAATTACATTGATCGTTTTTCTTATGTTGAAGTATCCTTGCATACCTGTTATGAATCCCACTTGGTCATCATAAATTATTTTTTTGATGTATCGTTAGATTCTATTGGCCAGGATTTTATTCAGGATTTGTGTATCTGTGTTCATAAGAGATATTGGCCTGTAATTTTGTATTTTGGTGGTTTCTTTACCTGGCTTTTTATTAAGGATATGTTTGCTTCATAAAATGAGTGTGGAAGAATTCCATCTGTTTTCTATTTCCTGAAATAGTTTATGTAGATTTGGTGACATTTCTTTTCTGAATGTTTGATAAAATTCAATTGTAAAACCATCTGGCCCAGGGCTTATTTTGGTTGGAAGTTGTTTTATTACCTTTCCAATTTCTTGTTTTGTAATGGGTCTGTTCAGTTTTTTAATTTCATTTTCTATCAGTTTAGGTAGTGTGTACATTCCAAGTGTTTTTTCATTTCCTCTAGGTTTTTATATTTGTTTGAGTATATTTTTTCATAATAATTCAATGTTAGTCTTTTTATTTTAGTTGATTCTGTTGTGATGTTGCCTGTTTTATCTCTTACTCAGATTATTTGTTTCTTTTCCTTCTTTTGTTAGTTTTGCTAGTGGTTTGTCAATTTTATTGATCTTTTCAAAGAACCAACTCCTTGTTTTGTTGATGGTTTCAATTGGTTCGGTTTTTTGTTTTTTTTGGGTTTTTTTTGTTTGTTTCTTTGTTTGTTTTCTATCTCATTTATTTCTGCTCTAATTCTTATAATTTCAGGTATTTTAGAGGGTTTTGGGTTTTCTTGCTGTTCCTTTTCAGTTTATTGGAGCTGTTAGGTTAGAGAGTCAATGACCAATTTTTCCTACCTTTTGATGTGTTTGCTTATTGCTATAAGTTGTTCTCTGATTGCTGCTTTGGCTGTTTTCCAGAAGTTTTGGTAAGTTGCATTTTTATTGTCATTTGTTTCAAGAAACTTTTAATTTCATTTTTTATTTCTTCTAGTACCCACTCTAGTTGAAGCAAGTTGTTGTTCAGCTTCCAAATGTATGGTTTTTTTCTCCTTTATCCTCTTGTTATTAATTTCTTATTTTGTGGCACTGTCGTCTGAGAAGATACTTTGTATAATTTATATGTTTTTGAATTTGTTGTTGCTTGCCTTGTGAGCTAGAATGTGATCTATTCTGGAGAATGTTCCGTTCACATGGGAAAGAAGGTATACTGTGCTTTTTGGGGGGTGCATTAGCCTTTAAATATCATGAGATCTAGTTGGTTTATTGTGTGGTTTAATTCTTGAGTGCATTTGTTGAGATTCTTTCTGGTAGTTCTATCTTTTCTTGAGAGGATTGTATTGAAGCCTCCAAGTACTATAGAAGTGTTTTTTATTTCCTTTTTCGATTTTGTTAGTCTTTGTTTTATATATTTTGCAGGTCTTTCACTTGCTGCATAGATACTCTATGTTGTTATATCCTCTTGTTCTATTGACCCTTTGAGCATTATGTAGTGACCTTTTTTGTCCTTTGTGATGGTTTTGCAATGAAATTTCTTTTATCAGAGATTAGTATCACTATTCCTGCTTGTTTTGTTATTGTTGTCATTTGCTTGTTATGTTTTTTCGCATCCCTTCATTTTTAGTCTTTCTTTATCTTCATTTTTTAGATGTGTCTCTTGTAGACAACATATTGATGGATTTTGGGTTTTTATCCAATCTGCTACTCCTCTCTTCAATGGTGCATTTAAACCATTCACATTGAGTGTGGTTATTGAGAGGTAAGGTTTTATTCCTTGTGATTTGGCTTCTCTGTGCTCCTGTGCAATATTCAGAGTCTCTTCTGACATCCATTTTGGTCTTCGCTTCCTCTTCTGTCTTTGCAATGACCGTTTGCACTCTTCCTGGATAAATTTGATATCCTCCCACAACTCATCTGGTCTTCGCTCATTAGTGTTCAAGGCCTCAA
>NW_006400184.1:165320-171452 GCF_000299155.1 Elephantulus edwardii | reverse complement strand
TAAACCGGGTGGCTCCTTGGAGGCAAGGATTCTGAGGCTCCGTCTAACATACTTTGGACATGTGAGGAGAGACCAGTCCTTGGAGAAGGATATCATGCTTGGGAGGGTGAAGGGACAGCGCAGGAGGGGAAGGCCCTCTATGAGGTGGATTGTTTCAGTGACTGGGATATTCAGGATGGGAGTGTCAGAGACAGTGCAATTGGCACAGGGCAGAGCAGAGTTTAGGGCTGTTGTACATGGGGTCGCTATGAGTCACAAGCGACTCAACAGCACATAATAATAACAACAACGAGGTTTTATTGCTATCATTTTGTTCAATTTTTCGCATTGTTGCTAGTTACTTTAGTTTATCCTGTTTTCTGTGGCATCTCTGTTTGAAGGACGTCTCTCAGTGTTTCCTGTAAGTCTAGTCTTGTTTTTACAAACTCCCTTAGGATCTGTATTTCTGGGAGTATCTTGATCTCTCTTTAGAATTTGATGGACAATTTTGCTGGGTACAGTACTTTTGGGTGACAGTTGTGTTCTTTGAGTGTTCGATATATGCCATTCCTCTGTCTTCTTGCTCTCATGGTTTCTGCTGAAAAATCGGCACTTGGTCTTATCTGCTCTCCCTCATAGGTTACTCTTTGTATCTCTCTTGTTGCTTCCCATATTCTCTCCTTATCTTTGGTTCTAGCAAATTTGACAGTGATATGTCTTTTTTTTTCTGTTTTCCAAAAATTGCACCAAATAAAGCAAAGCTCTATTTGATGCGAGTGTGTTGTATAGGCGTCAGCACTACTGCCCTCACTATCCGTTCATTGGACAGTAGCGCAACCCCAAGAAAAGGATGTCTTAGTATATTTCTTTTAGGGTCTATTCTATATGGTTTTCCCTCAGCTTCTTAAATATATATTCTCTCATTCTTCATTATACCTGGAAAGTTTTCATCTAGTAATTCTTCCACAACTTTTTCGGTACCTTTGCTTGCTTCTTCCTGTTCTGAGATTTCAATGATGCAAATTTTATTTCTTTTGATTGTATCCCACATTATTTTTAGATTTTCTTCTGTTTCATTCTTTTTTTTTGTTTTGCTCTTTTCTCAGTCAGTTCTGTGCTGACATTTCTATCTTCTATTTTACTGATTCTGTTTTCCATCTCTTCACCACTGTCCATGTGTCCTTCCATCATGTTGACAGCATCAGAAACCTTAGACCTCATATTTTGGATTATGGTTTCTTGGTTTTCCAATGCCTCTAATGCCTTGTTTGTTTTGTCTGCATTGTTTTGTATTGTTTTTTTAAGCTCCTCCTTATTTTTGCTTGCAGTGTCCTGTAATTCATCAAGTTTGTTTTTCATCCATTGAAAATAGTCAATCATTGTTCTTTTAAATTCTCTGTCAGAAAGTTCCATCAGACTTTCTGGCTTCAGGAAATCCATTGCTACTGTGTCATTTGGGGTGGTGGTGGTAATATCTTGCTTTGGGCTTGTGTGGTGAGTGAGGTATCCTACTTCTTTCAGGACATTGATGCAATAGAGTTTTTCAAATCTGAGGTGATAGCTGGTTCTTGATTTGACGTCTCTTCTCCAGGGGAAGGCTGGGAAGGAACATAAGCAGATGCATGTAGGGTGTATGCACACTTATGCACATGTGAGTGAGAAGGGGAAAAGCACACACTGATACATACCAGGAGGGGTACAGGAGAACCTGAATAATGAAGAAGGAAGTCTATTAATCCCTTCTGGAAATGGCTCTCACATCTGTCGAGATGCTCAGGATCTCCCTGTTGTTAATGGGACCAACATGATCAAGCCAGACAGCAGTTTGTACCCCAAAGTAACTTAATTTTTGTTGTTATGCTAGGTTTTCAGGGGAGGTTGATAATTCCTATAGATTACAGCATATACTTTTCTTTCTGCCCCCTTCTCCCTCTGTCTGTGCAGTGAGGTCCATATTCAGTTTGATCCCAAGAAGATGGGAAGGATTTGGGCAAAATGACAGGATCATGATGGGCAAGGTCCAATGGTGATTGATTTTATAAAGTACAGTGTATAAGATACAAATATAGATATAGTTAATCAGCTTATTTGACTGCTAACACAATTAAAAATGTCAAGTTTACCATGGCTTTCAAGTAAATCACAAACACTTTCCACTAGGATCCAACTTTGCCAAGCTAAACGCTAACTCACAAGTAGAGCTAGACCAACTTTTAAATACCAAATACAGCCTACCAGATCGCATTGGCCCACACAGAGCCTTCGCACCCAAACTGATTGTAATTGAGGTCAGCTGGGATGGGAAGCCTTTCTGTGGGAAAATGGGATATGGTGGGCATGCCTTGGTATTCAAAAGTCATTTGGGCCCAAGGGTAGGAGGCCTTTGGGCCTCCTATTGGTCATGGTTATAGAAAACATTGTTCTAAGTGGTGCAGCACTTGTCTGTCAGTTTTCTCTACTGTGATTACTTGGGGTTGATGTGATCCTGAAATCTTTGCCACTGGGGTATCAAATTCCAAAAAGATTTCCCATTGTGGATGTGTTTTGTTGGAGCTCCCTGATTAAGACAAACTAGGTATCAAGATGGGCCATCTACTTCCTAAATAAAAGGCTTTTGAAAACCCTATGAACACTAAGCAAAGAGGATATAGTATGTAGTGGGAGAGCCCAGACTGTAAGCCAGTTGAAATAAAGAAAATCTTTAACAAACATCACTTAACAAGTGGTAGATGGAATGTACATAGCTTGAATTTTGGTAAACTGGATATTGTTAAGAATGAAATGGAATGTATGAATACCGACATACTAGGCATTAGTGAGATGCAATGGACAACTATGGCTACTTTGAATCAGATAATCATAGGATACACTATGCCGGGAATGAAAGACAGAAGAAGAATGGTGTTGTATTCATAGTCAAAAAAGCAATTTCAAGTTCTATCCTGAAATACAATATTGTGAGTCTTAGAATAATATCCCTACACATGCAAGGAAGACCTGCTAACATGACAATTATTCAACTATATGCTCCTACATCTAGTGCCAAAGAGGAAGAACTTGAGAACTTATACCAAATCTGGCAGTCTGAACATAACCAAACAAGATATGCTAATGATAGTGACTGGAATGCAAAAGTAGGAAACAATAAAAAAGGAACAGTAGTTGAAAAATATGAGCATGGTGATAGAAATAAGGTTGGAAATAGAATGATTCGATTTTGTGTTTATAATGATTTATTCATTGCAAATACTTTTTCTAAAAGATGCAAAACATGACTTTACATTTGGATTTTACCCAATGGGCTGCATAGGAATTAGATTGGCTACATTTGTGGAAGAAATTGTTGGAGCAGCTCAGTATCAGCAGTCAAAATTAGTCCAGGGACAGACTGTGGGTCAGATCGTCAATTACTCATTGTTGTCATGTGTCATCACGTCATTTGCGACTTGTAGAGACCCTATGTGCAAGAGCCCTAAACCCCTGCTTTATCCTGTGCCAACCTTATTGTCTCTGACACACTTACCCCTATTATCCAGTCACTGAATCAATCCATCTCATCAAGGATCTTCGTCTCTTGTACTGTTCCTCCACTCTCCCAAACATGATGTCCCTCTCCAAAGACTGATCCATTCTTGTAACAAGTCCAAAGTATGTCAGACAAAGGTGCAGAATCCTTGCCTCCAAGGAGCATACCAGTTTCACCCTCTCCAGGGTGAATCTGTTCATCCTCCTAGCAATCCGTGGTATATTCAACACTCTTCTAAAGCACCAAAGCTCAAAGTTATCAATTCTCTTTCTATTATCCCTAGTCATTATTCAGCTCTCTGACACATCATAAACAATTACAAGGACTATGGCCTGGATCAGGGGCATCTTGGTCTCCAGACTGACATCATTGCTCTTCAGTACTCTGAAGAGGTCCCTGAAAGCTGACTTTCCCAATGCAAATTGTTTCTTGATTTTTTGGCTGCTATGACCAAGAGTGTTGGTTGTGGGGCCAAGTAAACTGTTAACAACCTCAATCTCTTCACCATCCACCATGATGCTGCCAGTTGGCCTTGTGGTGAGAATCCTTGTTTTCCTGATCTTGAGCTTCAATCCACATTGAGGGCTGCAGTCCTTGACCTTCTACAACAAGCACTTTAGGTCCTCCTGAGTTTCAGCAAGCAGGGATATGTTATTTGCATAATGCAGATTGTTGATGAATCTTCCTTCAGTCATGATACCACATTTCTCCTAGTGTAGCCCAGCATCCTGGATGATCTGTTCTGCATACAAATTGAAAATTTAAGGAGACAGCATACATCCCTGGTGGACACCCTTCCCGATTTTGAACCATGCAGTGCCTCCTTCTTCCGTTATGATGTCTGCCTCTTGGTTCAAGTATAGGTTTTGCATAAGCACAATCAAATGTTCTGAGATTCCCATTCTTCTCAGAGCGAGCCACAGTTCGTTGTGATCCACACAGGTACAAGCCTTTGTATAGTCAACAAAAAACAGATATACATTCCTCTGATACTCTGCTTTCAGCCAAGATCCCTCTAACATTATCTACAATATCCCTAATACCATGGCCTCTTCTAAACCCAGCCTGCACATGTGGCAACATCTGTTGACATGTCGCTCCAGTTGTTTTTAGGTAATTTTGAGCAGAATCTTGCTTGCATGTGATATTAATGATATTATTTGATAATTTCCAGACTCTGTCAGGTCACCTTTCTTTGGAATGGGAATAAATATGCAAGTTTAAATTGAAGCCAAAGAAAATAAGTACAGAAGAACCACAATATGATCTTGAATCAATTCCATTGGAATTTCATGATCATCTTAAGAATAGGAATGTGGCATCAGGATTGGAGGGAGACTCATCAATAACCTGCGTTACACACATTACACAACCATACTTGTTGAAAGTGAGAAGGATTTGAAGCACTTGTTGCAGAAGATCAAGAAATTCAGCCTTCAGTATGGATTGCATCCCAGTATCAAGAAAACAAAGATTCTTACTACTGGATCAATAGGCAGTGTTATGATGAGGAGATTGAAAGTGTCAACAGCTTCATCTTGCTTGGATACACACTTAATACCCTCAGTATGAACGGTCAGGAAATAAGAAGACAATGCACTGGGAAAATGTGCAGTTAGGAACCTTTCCAAATTATTGAGTAGTGATGTCAGTTTGAGGACGAAGGTGCGTTCAATTCACACCATGGATTTTCTGATTACTAGCTATGCATCCATGATCTGGACAATGAATAAGGGTGACAGAAAAAGAATTGATACCTTTAAACAGTGGTGTTGGAGAAGAGCACTGAATATCCCATGGATAGCCAAGAAAACAAATGCATATGTCTGGGAGAGGGTACAGCTGGAGTGCTCTTTGGAAGCAAGAATGATGAGGCTTAGCCTAACATACTTTGGACATTTTGCTAGGAGGTACTACTCCTTGGAGAGGGAGCTGGTGGTGGGAAGGGTGGAGAATATGTGAAGAAGAGAAAGATCCTCAACCAGGTAGATTGATATGGTGACTGCTACAATGGGCTCTTGTTTGTCAGGAAGAGTGAGGATGGCACAGGACAAGACTGTTTCAGACCTTTTCTTCACAGGATGACACCTAACAACAACATTTAATCTTGGTGTTAGCAAATGTGATGGCTATTGTTTTTCTAAGTTCCATTTCTGTATTCTCTTTGTCACTGTAGATAAATTGATTTGTGTATGTTGATCTTGTATCCTGACGCTTTGCTGAATTGGTTGACTATGTTCAGTCATTTTCTCACTGAGGCTTTAGAGTTTTCTAAGTACACTATCATATTATCTGCATTTAGAAATAATTTTACGTCCTCTATGCCAATTCGGATTCTTCTTATTTCCTTCTCTTGTATTATTGCTATCACTAAGATCTCCAATAAGATACAAAATAGGAAAGGTGATGATGAACATCCTTGATTTTTCCTATTCTGAGGAGTGCCTTTAATCTCTCTCCTTTGAGAATGGTATTGGCTCTTGATTTTGCATATATATTTTTTGCTATATTGAGGAAATTCTCCTCTGTTTCTACTTTATTGAGTGTTTTAATAAGGAAGGTCTGTTGGAATTTGTCAAAGACCTTTTCTGCATCAATTGATAGGATCATGTGATTCTTATTCTTTT
>NW_006400184.1:150045-163136 GCF_000299155.1 Elephantulus edwardii | reverse complement strand
AACTACGTCCAATAGTTTTCTTGCTGAGTCTTTAGGGTTTTCTAAGTATACTATCATGTCATCAGCATAGAGGGATAATTTTACCTCCTCGTTGCCTATGTGATTCTTATTCTTTGTGTTGGTGTGAATTGCATTGTTTTTCTTATGTTGAACCATTCTTGCATACCTGTTGTGAATCTCACGTGGTCACAGTGAATTATTTTTTTAATGTACTGTTGGATTCTACTGGCCAGGATTTTATTGAGGATTTTTGCACCTATGTTCACGAGAGGTATTGGCCTATACTTTTCTGTTTTGTGATGTCTTTATCTAACTTTGGTATCAAGGATATGTTTGCTTTTCTGGGTGAATTCATGTTTTTCTATTATCTATTTTATTATTCTTTCTATAGAATTTGTGACAGCTCTTCACTGAGCATTTGATAAAAATTCAATAGTAAAACCATTTGATCCAGGGCCTTGTTTTTTTGTTGGAAGTTGTTTTATTACCTATGGAAGCTCTTCTTTTGTGTTGCTTTGTAATTTTTCTTTTATATTGATTTCTTAACAAAGTCAGTATACGTCCTTTTCACCCCTGATAATTCCCATTTTCTTCACCTCCACCTATCAAATTATGCGACATTATGCTTATTGCCCCTCACCCCTCCCATCCTCAGCCCTCTGCTTCCACCCTTCTCCTATCTTGGATCATCATACTAGATCTAAAATAATGGTCTTCTACATTATTTGTTCTTGTGATACTAAGTGAGTTCACTTAGAATAATACTCTCTGGCCCCTTCTGGGTTAGCTAATAATCTACAAGATCATTGCTACTGAGTGTTGCATAGTATTCCATCATGTGAATGGATCATAATTTCTCAATTACATTGAGCCATTTAGGCTATTTCCATGTTATTGCAATGGTAAATAATGCTGCTATAAACATTAATGTACAAACCTCCATTTGTGCCTCAGTTCCCACGTTCTCAGAATATATTTCAAGCCCTGGAATAGCAGGATCATATGAAATTTCTAAGTCCAACTTTCTGAGGAAGCTCCAAATTGCCTTCAAGAGTGTTTGTTTCATTGTACAATCCCACCAATAGTGTATAAGAGTTCCTGTCTCTCCCTTTCCTTCCCAACATGTCTTAATTTCTGTCCAGTTAAACTTTACCACTGCTACGGGGGTGTGATAATGTCTCACTGTGATTTTGATTTGCATCTGTCTTATTGCCAGTGATTTTGAGCATCTCTTCATGTGTCTCTTGGTCATTCAACTATCTATCTTCCTTTCTGAAAACACCTTCTATGTATTTTACTCATTTTTTTAATTGTGTTATCAGTCTTCTTCTTGTGGAGGCCCTGTAGAATTGTATACATTTTTAATATGAGATCCTTATCTCATATGAAATAGTATTGCCAATTTTTTTTCCTAGTTGCTACAAGGTTTTGGTTTGGTTTTGGTTGGTTGGTTGGTTGGTTGGTTGGTTGGTTGGTTGGTTGGTTGGTTTTTTATCCTGTTAAAAAATGCGTTTGATGTGCATTCTTTCCAGATTGTGCATTTATGGCTGTGTTTGGTGCACTAGGCTGTCTAATCTTTCTCCTAGTTTGTATCTGAGGAACTTTATAGTTTTGGGCTTTAATCCCAGGCCTCTGATCCACCTTGAGTTTATTTTTTGTGTGTTTTGTGAGATGTGGAACATGTTATAGCTTTCTACAGGTTGCAGAACAGTTTTGGCAATTCCATATGTTATTTCCCCATTTGATAGGTTTCATTTCCTTGACAAAAATTAGTGGACTACAGTTAGATAGGTCTAATACTGGGTTCTCAAGTCTGTTTCATTGGTCTATGTGCCTGTTATTGTACCAGTACAATACTATTTGGTTGCTACTGCAATGTAGCACATTTTGAGGTGTGGAAATACTATGTCTTCTACTTCATTTTTTTGTTTTCAGAAGTTCTTTGCTTATTTGGAGTCCTTTTCCTCTCCAAATAAATCCTACAATTTCCCTTTCAATCATCTTGAAAAATGAATTTGTTATCTGTATTGGGATTGTATTATATATGTAGATTGCTTTTGGTAGGATTGTCACTTGCACAATCTTCCTTTCCACAAACAGCGAACATTTCCCCATTTATTTAAATATCTTATTGTGTTTCAGAAAAATGTTGTGTAGTTTTCTTCGTATAGATATTTTGTCTCTATAAAACAACACTATATACAAGGTCTACATGACACATCACCCTTCCTTGGGAAACTATTTCATTGTGACTACAGTGTGCTGCAAATGGAAGAGAAGAGACCCTAAGCCACAAGAAGTCAAACACGGGGCAGAAATTCATGGAAAAGACTTTTCCTCAGAACTGTCTGAGATAGGAAGCCTTGCCTGACATTAGTACCTGGTATTTGGATTTACAGACTCGTAAACTCAAGAGACACTGGACACAGCATAATAAACTGGAAGGAGCTTGAAGTGTTTGGAATCATAGAAGCCAAGAAAGCTTGAGATATAATGTATCATATCAAGGGCTGGGTAATGGAAGATACATGTTGAAGGGAGTAGGTGGGAGTAGAAGGGAATGTTGGTGGATAAGGAAAATGGGTGGGTCAAGACGCACACATCAAGGACAACACTGAATCCATTGGTTATTTCTATAGTTGGGGAAATATCTTTCATCTGCTCTTTTCTGCAAATGCTTGTCTGTCAGATACTGTTCTAAATCTGAGCATTCAGATTAAGAAAGACTAGGAAGAATGATTGGCCAACCACTTCCAAAATAGCAGGCCTTTGAAAAACCTATTTACAATAGATACTTAGACTAGCAGATAGGGCGATAGGGCAACTGAGGTAGAGCCCTCAAGTATGCAAACACAAAGGAGGATGGAGAGCTGTAAGCAGACACTAGTGATTTTTAACATGAAATAGAAGAACCATGAGTGAAGAAAAATTGGGAATTGTTTAGAAATAAATGGAATGTATAAATATTTACATACTATGTATTGGCAAGATGAGATGGACTTACATGGGGCATTTTGAGTCAGACGATCATGTGATCTACTATATTGGACATGAAAAGGAGAAGAAGAATGGACTCGCTTTCATAGTTTAAAAAAAATGTAATTTCTAGATTGGTCTTGAAATTCAATGTTGTCAGTGAGGATAATATCCATATGCATACAAAGAAGTTTAGTGAATACCACTATCATTCAGATACATGCATCAATAACCAGAGCCAAAGAAGAGGAAATAGAAGATTTCTAACCAGCTTTTGCAGTCAGAGATCAATCTAACATGCAATCAAGAAGCATTAATAATAATGGGTGACTGGAAGGCAAAAGTTGGCAACAGAGAAGAAGGATCAGTAGTTGGAAAGCATGGATTTAGTGACAGAAATTAAGGAGGAGATAAAAAATATTTATAGTGAATATTGATTGTACAAAATTCTAAGAAACATGAACACAGGCTATACACAAGAATTTCACCTGATAATATGCATATGAATCAGATTGATTACATCTGTAGAAAGAACAACTAGAGAAGCTCAGTATATTAAAACTAGGCCAGGTGCTGATTGTGGAACAGACCACTAACTGCTCATATGCAAGTTCAAGATAAGAGCTAAGGAATATTAAATCCATGGGAACCAAAATATGACCATGAATCTATCCACCCTGAATTTCAAAACCATCTCAGGAACTGGTTTGAGGTGTAGAACACTAATGAGCAAAGACCAGATGAGCTATGGGAGGATATCAAGAATAGAAGAATACAAAAGGTCATTGTGAAGACTGAGGAGGAAGAAAAGACCAAATTGGATGTTAGAGAAGACTCTTAGTATTTCACTAGAGCACCAAGAAGCCAAAGAAAAGGGAAGAAACCATGATATTAAGGAGCTGAACAGACTTCAAAGGGTAGTCTGGGAATTCAAAGCAAAGTATTATAATGAAATCTGCAAAGAGCTGGAGTAAGAAAATCAAGAAAACAGAACTTGCTCAGCATTTCTTAAGCACAAAAAACTGAAAACAAATTTAAGCCTCAAGTTGCAATAATTAAGGATGCTTTGGGCAGAATATTAAAAGATCCAGGATGTATTAAAAAAAGATAGAAAGAATATATGGATTACTGAAAGAGATAGGCAGACACAGAAGAATGTCATGAAACAACATATGAGCAAGAGCCTGTGGTGATGAAGGAAGAAGGGCAAGCTGCTCTGAAAGAACTGGCAAAAAACAAAGCCCCAGAAATTGACAGTATACTAATTGGTATATTTCAACTAACAGATGCTGTCCTGGATGTGCTCACCAAATTGTGCCAAAAACTCTTGAGGACAACCGTCTAGCCAATTGATTGTTCCCATATCAAAGAAGGTGATCCGACAGAGTGTGGTATCTTGAGTTTTTAAAAGTTTGCATCTTCTCATTAATTTGCCTGTGTTCACTCAATTTTTCATGTACACAAAAATATGCATTCTTCATAAAAATACGCATACTTAAAATGTTTTTTAAAAAGAAAATGTTAAGATATGTTTAATTTTATCCTGAAGTAGAATATATTTCTTGTAAGGCTTTTTTAAAGCAGTAAACTCTTGTGTAAATTGGTGAAAATGATGTTTTCTAAAAATTACTAACGTTTGTTTTCCATAAGTAATTTTAGGAATTAATTTAGTGATTAAATCAGATTAAATGAAATGGTAGAAGCAAAAATATCCTCCAGTGTAGTAGAGATTCTCCCCTTTGCTCTTGAACTGGATAGCACATGCACTTTTGAGTGCTCTCTTCTTCCTCATTTTCTGTTGCATGCATATTTCTGTGAAATATTTTGGTGACTATACAACATTCTTATTCTAAAGCATTTTGAATACACAACTTTCTCTTTGAATTGTTTCCTTCCAAAGGCATGAAATCAAGAAGGACTTTATTACTAAAGGACTTTGCTGTGTCTTTGTTTCTTTAATGTGTAATTCACGTAAGCATATTTCTCTTCCTTTATAAAAAAAACAAAAACTCTTTGAATAAGGCAAGATTTTGATCTGTTTTTCATAGGATCTTGATGAATGATGAATTTTAGTTGATTCATTGACACCTAACAACAACAAATTTGCTCATGCTAGTTATTAATGTTCAACTTTCAGGAACTTTTACTTCAGGCAGAAAAGCTTTTTGAGGGAACATAAAGTATAGAAAGATAATATTGTTAATAAGACGTTATTATATGATTGGCTTAGTTTACTTTGTCTATTCTTCTTTGTGTAAAATATGCTTTATTAAATTGAAATTTTAATGGAAGTTTATGGAGACTTTGGATTTCCATTCATTCATTGTTACACATT
This sequence comes from Elephantulus edwardii, assembly GCF_000299155.1. Lineage (NCBI taxonomy): Eukaryota > Metazoa > Chordata > Mammalia > Macroscelidea > Macroscelididae > Elephantulus > Elephantulus edwardii. The sequence goes on along the minus strand of NW_006400184.1, from coordinate 157,825 downwards.
TTCCTCCCTGCCCACCCCTCCCCCCAGCGAGTTTTTCTCTTTGAAAAGTAAAAAAAAATTATTTTATTAGTAAAATACACTTTTAAAAATTGATGTAGAATAAAGTGGCTTTAGACCTGTTGATCAGAGTCACTATGGGTTATAGTCAGTGGGATGACACTGAACAGCAACAACACAGTAAGGGATTTTTGTTTGTTTGTTTTTTACTCATCCAAATATTTTTTAGATGCCATACATCATGCTAAGCACTAGATATTTAACAGTGAGAAAGGCTCATATGGTCCGTGCCATTATTAAGGGTCCAGTCCAGCAGTGATCAATAGTATCTGAAGGTCTAGAGAGACATGAATTCAGGAATCATTAGTGTACAGGTGATATCTAAAGCAATAGGAGATGACTTCGTCTAAAGAGATGATGACAGCTTAAAAAAATATAAGAAGAAGAAAACATAAAAACCTTAAAGGACATAAGTATTTAAGAAGTGTTTGCAAAGAGAAGGCATACCTGAGGACAGCAACTCCCCAAAGTTTAAAAAAAAAGGTATTTCAAGGAGGGTGGTCAGTAACATCTAAGGAGGGGAAGAACACTGATAGGGAGTTAGCAACCTCAGAAGAGCAAAGTGGACACAACAGGAGACTTGGGAATAAAGAGTATTTATGGAATAGACAGTATAGGTGCTCATTCTAGGGCGCATCAAAGCAGCTTCACAGAGGCACAGATCTGAAAGACGAACAGAAGTTTGTCTTGTCCTAAGTGGAGTGATATGAACACATAAGACTTTTTGAGTATCTGCCTACAGCACAGAAAGGAATCAGAAACCAGAGAAAAGGGAGACCAGTGAGGAAGTGCTTGCTATAATTTAGGTATGACAGCCTGGATTAAGCTAGTGACACCAGAGTTGACACTGAGACACAATTAACAGGAAGGTGTTTCTTTGTGACTAGACATGACAGATGAAGAGGGAAATGACATGGATGACTTGATTTCAGTCTGGGCAAAGGGAAACTTGAATTTGTCATTTATTGAGAGGCAATATGAGGGAGGAGGTTTGGAAATAAGGTCATATGTTGAGATGTCTGTGAGAGAGCAATGAACAATGTAGACTTGTTAAAACAGCAATTAGATGCACATATTAGGAAAGGTCTACAAAGATATTAATTCAAGAATCTTTAGTGTATTCAGTGGTATCTAAACCAATGGAAGGAGAGGACCTCTTCTAGGGAAATGATGACAGCTTAAAACAAAATTTAAAGAGAAGACAATGTAAATAAACATCTCAAGGAGCATAGAGAAAGAGCTGTCTGCAAAGAAGACTGAGAAAGCATACCTGGGTACAGCATCTTCCCAGAGCTAAAGACAGGGAGTGTAGTCAGTAATGTCAAAGGAGGGTACAAGGATTTAATAACCTCAGAAAAGCAGTTAGAGTGGACATACAGGAGACTTAGGAATACAGACAAATCTTTCAAGAAAGCTAGTAGGGATAGGAAGTAGAAGGTGCTTTTATAATATTCACTGATATTACAGGACCAGTAACAATATAATTTAAAGACTGACATGCAGTTACAGAATTACTTAATACAGAAAACAGTAAAATATACACGTTTTAAAAGAAACAATACTCTATATAACAAATCCTCTATTGAAAGTCAACTTAAAATCCTTGAATTATCTTCTAAACCCTTCACCAGCAACTAAACGAAGCAAAATAATGTTTTTAAGTTAAACATATAGCATAACTTCACAACGGTACACAACTTCAGTATCTGAAGAACCAGGGTTAGAAAGCAGAAGCAGCTCTAAGGCTTTTTAGCCTTTCTTTCAAGTAAAGCATTTGCTTTGAAAGAGAACATTCAAAGCTATTAGGAAATTTCCAGTCGACGCTTTGTTTTTGATTGTTTTACAATGTTGTTCTTCCAGATATTTAAGCTTATTCCTGTTATCCAAAATCTCAACATGGTAATTGTTGGCAAATATATTAGTAACACCTAACACTTACTTTTTTCTCTGACCTAAACAAATTCTAGGACAAAGTTTCTTTACAATGTCTGACAGGCTCAGGGAGCCTATTAAGGCCATTATTGTACCTTTAGTCAACTTAGAGTGCTGGAATTAACCTCCCCTATCAAGCAAGCATTCTGATATTTACATGTCTCATTTTATTCTCTGGTAGTCTGTTCTGTCTCCTAAAATAAGAGTATCTCCATGAGGGCCTATTGGCACTTTGAGATGGCCAATCCTTCATGGTGCCAGGTTACTATCCATTGCAAAACATAAATGCAGCAGAAACACATAGCTCCCCAACCCCAAATAACAGCAACCACCAACAAGTTTTTCACATTCCCCAACATCCTCTGGGAAGAGGGAGCTCTGGTTGAGAATCACAGATAAAACTTGGGCTCTTTAACTCCTGTGGCATCTAATTTGACTGCTCAGAAACTAGCTTCTTCTAGAATCTTAGTTGTATCGTGGTTGGACTAGTCAGTTGTGATTAAAGTGACTAAAGCGTTGTGATTGTTAAGACAGAGCTTTAGAACAATAGTAAAATTGTTCTTGTGAAGATTTGTATGTGTAGAGTTCCGTGTTCAACTCAGTTTTACATCATTGGGCTTTACCATCAATTTTCCTTTCATAGTTAACAAAAACTCAAACTTAATGCCATCAAGTAAGAACAGACTGTAGCATAAAACTGATGTCCTACTAGAAATATGGAACTTATGAAATCTGTAGGTAAGGTGGCTTCTTCAAACTTACATGTCTTCACTTTGCATTGTCCTAATACTGAATATGGGGGAATAGTTTCCAATTTAGAAGAAATCTATTTCCAGCAGTGTGATATTACACTTTAAAAGAATAGATTTCCTTCAAGCAGGAGTTCAAGCAATGGAAAATACATGATTAGAGTATTTTACATCTCTTGATCCTGGAGTGCGAAAACTCCCACATTCTTTTTTCCTTATACATCTTAGAGTAGAAAAATGAAATTACAAATTGTCTACCATGAATAGATTATATATACGATATTCCTTTAATAGAAAACATTTATAAAGTTACCAAAATCATGAAAATCACAGGGAATTTCCCTATAAATGTTAGTCTGAACTCAATGTGTAAGAAGCTACCTAAATCAGCAACTTAAAAAGAACTCTTGTTCCTGTGACTACAGTTTTCTTGAACTGTTTCCTCTAGGGTTACTAACAATAACTAAGGCTGAGATAGAAGAAGGGGAGAAACAAGTATTTACCTCAGATTCAGAAAGAGCTTTTAAAAAATTGTCTCAAACATTTTGATAAGAGGAAATAGCTCCACTGCAAGTAGAGTTCTTCCTTTCTGGAAACATCTGAACTTGCTTCATGAACTTCTGCAAAACAATTTAAATATGCAGTTCAGCAGTTGATAATTTCAGATTGATTTTAACACACTTTAAAACTGGAGCTAAATTTTTGCTATGTATCTTCAAAACACCTTAAATCTGACTTCAAATTCAACTTACATTATCATCAATACTGCAAAAACAATTTTGTGCTAAAGGCAAAAACTACAACTACCATTCAATGAAATTTTTTAAAAAGGTAGTGTTTTCATCTCTCAGTCTCATCTGCTTTATGAGGCTGTTTTGTTGTGTTGTTTGAAAAAAATGGGAGTAGGGGGACAGGGGAAGTAAATAACCTAAGACAGTGTCTGTTCCAGTTTGCATTGTCTTGAGTTAAACTTGTGGGTGCTTTTCCACAATCCTAAATTAAGTCATCTTGGGGAAACTACACCAAGGTTTAAGACTTGAATTCTTGTGGAGTTTTGCCAATGAGCGGTGGACTTGGGAGGTTTATGGGTTCGCTGCATTTCTTCCTCTCACCAGATAATCCCAGTGGGGCTCCATGTCAGTCGTGGCAATGCGGAACAAGGCTTGGAGTTGTTCATCTTCCAGCGGGCGGCACAGAGCGTGCTGATAGCGGGTCAGATAGGTGTCCGTCTTCTCGGAGATTCGATTGTTGTCGAAAAAGGAGGCCACCTTATAGGCCACCCCTTTAATGATGGGGTGAGATTCTTCAGATAGTCCAGCGTAGAACTGCCCCAGGGTTTTCATCCTGTATTTATTCCAAAGTTCCGAATTCGTCTGCAGTCTGGTCAGCTCCACCTTCACAGAGATGGGAGCATACTGGAGTTTGAAGCTAAAGGGGTTGGCGAAGAGCTCCAATTCCTTTTTAATGAAGTTCAGGTCCTTGAAATGCTTCTCGAAGTCCTTCTGTAAGGTGCTGATCACCACCTGGTACCTGTCAGGCTCAAAGATCCTCTGGTCATCTTTGGCCTCGTGCTGCCTGAACTCGTCCACGATTTCGCTCAAGGCCAGGAAGCGGGTGAGGTTTTTCTCCTCTAGGTGAACGTGTAGCAAGGTCAGCTTGTCTTCGAAGCGACAAACTCGATCAAAGGCAGCGGTGACAAAGACCTGCCGGCTGCCTGCATCTCGTCGCTGAGTTCTCGCAGTTGGTCCATGATGTCCACCAAGAAGCCGAAGTCACAGAGCCACTGCCTGTCGGAGAAGTCGAGGGTGGGGACCCCGATGGAGGCCAGGAAGGATTCTATCTGTCTCCTGAGTGAAAAGACCAGCCTGAGGGTCCTGGCTCGGTGCAGCCAGGTATGCAGGCAGCGTCTGTTCACCCGCTCGCTGTGTGGGGACTCAGACTTGGATAGGAGGGACTGGAACTCGGGGCGCTTCACTACGCAGGAGTGGATGATCACCAGCCACTCGGAGATGGTGCCGATGACGTCGCTGATGTCCAGGTCGTAGGAGCTCAGCAGCTCCAGGTGGATGACGCCCAAGTAGTGGATGACATTCCAGGTGTTGGGGCTGAACGCCTTCTCGCGCATGTAGGACACCAGGCCCGAGTTCTCGCCCACCATGCGCTGCGTGTGCGTGGTCTTGAGCCCCACCATGCGCTGCAGGATCAGCCCCGCGCCCTGCAGGGCCTCCAGAATGGCCGCCATCATTGCCCCGACGCTATAGTGCTGGGTCAGGTTGACCAGGGACAGCAGCTCCTCCTGCACGCGCAGGCCGTCGTTCACGCTGCGCATGAAGACCAGCAGGTAGTTCTCGTGGGCCACGAAGGCCTGGTCGTCCAGGACCAGCGAGTAGGCACTGAAGTCCCTGGCGCGGCTGCAGAGCTGCGTGTGGAGGTCGCAGTCTATCTTGAGGATGCGCTGGCCCGTGACCTCGGGCCCCAGGTCCAGGTGCTCCAGGACGCCCTCGTGCTCGGGCAGCACCTCTCGCAGCATCAGCTCCAGGCAGTGGCACACGAAGAGCTCCTCGCCCCAGCCGCGGCCCTTGAGGGCCAGCAGGCGGGCCAGCCCGTAGCCCGCACGCATGGCTTTCTCCTCCGCCAACAGTGGGCCCTCCACCAGGACCACGCTCTCGCCCTCCGTCGTGTACCAGTCGTAGTACTCATGCTCAGCCTCATAGTGCCGCCTCACATCGTGCTCGCGGGTGGCCATGATGAGCCGGCGACACACCAGGCACAGGGTCCCGTTGCCCTCGGGAGGCTGCACCACTAAGTAACGCTGGGTCCACTCGGGAAGGAAAGCTCTAAACTCCTTGACTTCCATCTTGTTCCTTTTGGGGGTCATCCACATTTCACAGTGGGGAGGGACACCAGAAAAGGGGCAACCTCATGGAGGCTTCGGGAGAGGGGAGGAGCAGCTGACAGGAGCCTGTTCAGCTCGACCCTTCTCCACCTCGCAGGGTAACACCTGCCTCCTGCCCACAGTAAGTTTTAAAATAGAATTTATATAGGTAAGTTTCATCTGTTGCCTTTGATTAGATGTTTATATTTATTTTTATAAAATTATATATGTGAATGATCATAAAATAAATTTATAAAGAAAAATAGTAATTGGGAAAACATTTTACATTTTGTTCTACATTATTCTTTCATTTTGATGAGGATAAACTGTTTAGTAACTTCCTGAGTTGTATATGTAAGAGCCTCTTTATCTGTGGAGACTGTTATTCTTCTTTGACTCTTGATGCTAAACACTGCGACAATGATGTGTCAAATGTGGTAATGGTTATCCATGGTGAACAGTGTTTGGTGGAGCTCCTCAAATAAAACAAGCTTGGAAGCAGGAGTGGCCTCTACTTCCAAAAAGTTATACAAGTGTTCAGGTCTTTCGTTCATAGGGTGACTATGAGTTGTCTACGACTCTACGGTACTTAACAACAACATCATTAATATCACATGCGAGCAAGATTCTGCTGAAGATTATCCAAAAACGACTGGAACACCATATCAACAGAGAGCAACCGTAAGTGATGTCTCGATTTAGAAGAGGCCATGATATTAGGGATATTGTAGTTATTGGATGGATCTTGTCTGAAAGCAAGGAATACCAGAGGAATGTCTATCTATATTCATTGACTATGCAGAGGTGTTTGACTGTGTGGACCACAATAAACTATGGCTAACTCTGAGAACAATGGGAATCCCAAAACACTTGATGGTGCTTATGTGAAACCTATATTGAACCAGGAGGCAGTTGTCAGAATAGAACAAGGAAACACTACATGGTTCAAAATTGGGAAGAGTGTATTCCAAGGATGTGTCCTGTCTCCATACCTTTTCAATCTATATGCAAAACAGATTATCCATGAGGCTGGGCTCTATGAGTAGAAATGCGGCATCAGGACTGTAGGAAGACTAATCAACAATCTACGTTATGAAGATGACACAACCCTGCTTGTTGAAACTGAGGAGGACCTGAAGTGCTTCCTGCAGAAGGTCAAGGACTGCAGCCTTCAATAAGATTGAAGCTCAATATCACGAAAACAAAGATTCTCACCACTGGGCCAATTGGTGGCATCATGATGGATGATGAAGAGACTGAGATTGTAAACAGCTCTAGTTTGTTTGGTTCCACAATCAACACCCTTGGCATCAGTAGCCAAGAAATTAAAAGGTGTATTGCCTTGGGAAAACCTTCTGTCAGAGACCTTGCCAGGGTACTGAAGAGCAATGATGTCACTCTGGTTACTAAGGTGCACCTGATACGGGTCATGATATTTGCAATCACTTGCTATGCATCAGAGAGCTGGAAAATGAGTAGGGACGATAGAAGGAGAATTTAAGACGTTGAGCTGTGGTGTTGGAGAAGAGTATTGAATACATGGACCGTTAAGAGAATGAACAAGTTCTTTCCGGAGAGGGTTAAACTGGGCTGCTCCTTGAAGACAAGGATTCTAAAGCTTCATCTAACATACTTTGGACATATTGCAAAGAGGGTCTAGTCCTTGGAGAAGGACATCATGCTTGGGAGGGTGGAGGAACAGTGCAGGAGAGAAAGACCCTCGATGAGATGGATTGATTTAGTGACTGGACTATATCTAGATCTATATTTATGTCTATAGTCAGCTGAATCCGGACTCTGGCTCCTTGAAGCACAGCAGGTTTGAGGTCTCAGGGCAGTTTTGGTATTCTTTGACTGAGGGAAGCCGACTATCAAATTTAATAATAGTAGACCAAATGCTGTTTCGGGAAATGAGAGAAGCTTGATACAAACTGAAGGCCACCTTGTGGCAATGGGGCGTTCCCTAGGAGTTAACATTGTTCTTAGTTTGTGTCAAATGAACCCTTCCCTCTTGAGATTAACATAAAGAGGAACTTGGCCTTATCTGTAAAAGACTTCACCATTATCCTTTGTTTTGTACTTCCTTGTGATTTTACTTTTATTATCTTATGATTCTAAATAAATACTCAGAGAAGCATGGCTTGAGGTCTTCAGTCGAGAACTGCTG
>NW_006400184.1:141929-149945 GCF_000299155.1 Elephantulus edwardii | reverse complement strand
CCCCTGTTTTACGCTCTCTGCTCTATCTCATTCCTGGCTGTTTGTCTCTTTATTAATAATTATAAAATTATTCTATTCTTTGGGACCCTCGGTCTGCAACATTTGGCCCTACGTGTTGTTTGGCAGAGCGGACATGCCAGATGCACTGGGGGTCTGGTGATATGATTTTGCCAGCATTTGGGCATGCCGGGTTGGTAAAACCCAGAAGGGTCGTGTCCCGCCTAGGGTCTTGGGAGATTTAATGTCAGCTGACTCTGGACTCTGACTCCTTGTGGCATGGCAGGTTGGGGAGCTCATGGTAATTTTGGTGTTCTTTGGACCCTACATAGTGGTCGGCTGAGCCGACATTCTAGATGCACTGGGGGTCAGGCAGAAGGACTTTGCCAGCTTTTGGGCGTGTGGGGTTGGTAAGACTCAGAAGGTTCATGGCCCACCTAGGGTCTTGGGAGATTTGATGTCAGCTGAACCCGAACTCTGGCTCCTTGAGGCACAGCAGGTTTGAGGGCTCAGGGCAATTTTGGTGTTCTTTGGGCACCATGTCGGAGTCAGCAGAGCAGACATGCCAGGTGCACTGGGAGTCTGGTGGAAAGACTTGGTCAGCATTTGGGCATGCCAAATGGTAAGACTCAGAAGGGTCATGTTCCACCCAGGGTCTTGAGATATTTAATGTCAGCTGAATCCAGACTCTGGCTCCTTGAGGCAGGGCAGGTTTGAGGGCTCAGGGCAATTTTGGTGTTCTTTGGACACCACATGAGGGTTGGCAGAGCGGATATGCCAGATGCACTGGGGGTCTGGCAGAAGGACTTTGTCAGCATTTGGGCATGCCGGGTAGGTAGACCTGGAAAGGTTGTCTCCCGCCTAGGGTCTTGGGAGTTTTAATGCCAGCTGAATCTGGACACTGGCTCCGTGAGGCACGGGAGTTTGAGGACTCAGGGGAATTTTGGTGTTCTTTGGGTGCCACCTGGGAGTCAGAAGAGCGGACATGCCAGTTGCTCTGGGAAGGACTTTGCCAGCATTTGGGCATACTGGGTTGGTAAGACCAGGAAGAGTTGTGTCCCACATAGGGTCTTGGGAGATTTAATGTCAGCTGAATCTGGACTCTGGCTCCTTGTTGCATGGCAGGTTTGAGAGTTCAGGGCAATTTTGGTGTTCTTCGGGCCCCACTTGAGGGTCAGCACTGTGGACATGCCAGATGCACTAGGGGTCTGGCGGAAGGCCTTTGCCACCGTTTCGGCATGCTGGATTGGACAGACCCAGAAGGGTTGTCTCCCGCTTAGGATCTTGGGAGATTTAATGTCAGCTGAATCCGGACTCTGGCTCCTTGATGCACAGCAAGTTTGAGGTCTCAGGGCAATTTTGGTGTTCTTTGGCCCCCAGGTGGTGTTTGCAGAGCAGACATTCCAGATGCACTGGGAGTCTGGTGGAAGGACTTTGCCAGAGTTTGGGCGTGTGGGGTTGGTAACACCTGGAACAGTCGTGTCCCACATAGGGTCTTGGGAGATTTAATGTCAGCTGAATCCAGACTCTGGATCCTTGAGACATGGCAGGTTTGAAGTCTCGGGGCAATATTGGTGTTCTTTGGGCCCCATATGTTGTTTGGCAGAGCGGACATGCCAGATGCACTGTGGGTCTGGCAGAAGGACTTTGCCAATGTTTGTGCATCCCGGGTTGGGAAGACCCGGAAGGGTCATGTCCCCCTTAAGGTCTTTGGAGATTTAAGGCTCCTTGAGGCACAGCAGATTTGAGGGTTCAGGGCAATTTTGGTGTTCTTTTGGCCACACCTGGGGGTCAGCACTGTGGACATGCCAGATGCACTAGGGGTCTGGCAGAAGGCCTTTGCCACCGTTTTGGCATGCTGGGTTGGACAGACCCAGAAGGGTTGTCTCCCGCTTAGGATCTTGGGAGATTTAATGTCAGCTGAATCCGGACTCTTGCTCCTTGGTGCACAGCAAGTTTGAGATCTCGGGGCAATTTTGGTGTTTCTTGGCCCCCAGGTGGGGTTTGCAGAGCACTGGGGGTCTGGTGGAAGGACTTTGCCAGAGTTTGGGCATGCGGGGTTGGTAACACCTGGAAGAGTCGTGTCCCACATAGGGTCTTGAGAGATTTAATGTCAGCTGAATCCTTACTCTGGCTCCTTGAGGCACAGCAGATTTGCGGGTTCAGGGCAATTTTGGTGTTCTTTGGGCCACACCTGGGGGTCAGCAGAGGGGACATGCCAGATGCACTGGGTGACTGGCAGAAGGTCTCTGTGAGTATTTCGGCCTGCCGGGTTGGTAAGACCAGGAAGGTTCGTGTCCTGCCTAGGGTTTTACGTGATTTAATGTCAGCTGAATTCTTACTCTGGCTCCTTGAGGCACGGCAGGTTTGAGGTCTCAGGGCAATTTTGGTGTTTCTTTGGTCCCCAGGTGTGGGTTGGCAGAGTGGACATGCCGGATGCACTGGGGGTCTGGCAGAAGGACTTTGCTTGCATTTGGGTGTGTGGGGTTGGTAAGACCCAGAAGGGTCGTATCTCACCTACGGTTGTGGGAGATTTAATATCAGCTGAATCCGGAGACTGGCTTCTTGAAGCATGGCAGGTTTGAGGTCTCAGGGCAATTTTGGTGTTCATTGGGCCCCACGTGTGGTTTGGCAGAGCGGACATGCCAGGTGCACTGTGGGTCTGGCAGAAGGACTTTGCCTGCATTTGGGCGTGCCGGGTTGGTAAGACCAGGAAGGGTCGTGTCCTGTCTAGGGTCTTGGGAGATTTAATATCAGCTGAATTCGGAGTCTGGCTCCTTGAAGCATGGCAGGTTTGAAGGCTCAGGGAAATTTTGGTATTCTTTGGGCCCCACGAGGGGCTCGGCAGAGCGGACATGCCAGATGCACTGGGGGTCTGGCAGAAGGAATTTGCCAGCATTTGGCGTGCTGGGTTGGTAAGCCCCGAAAGGGTTGTGTCCCTCCTAGAGTCTCGGGAGCTAATGTCAGCTGAATCTGGACTCTGGCTCCTTGAAGCACGGCAGGTTTCAGGGTTCAGGGCAATTTTGGTGTTCATTGAGCCCCAGATGTGGGTTGGCAGAGCAGACATGCCAGATGCACTGGGCGTTTGGTGGAAGGACTTTGCCAGCATTTGGGCATGTGGGGTTGGTAAGACCCGGAAGGATCATATCCCGTCTAGGGTCATGGGAGATTTAATGTCACCTGAATCTGGACTCTGGCACCTTGAGGCATGGCATTTGAGGGCTCAGGGCAATTTTGGTGTTCTTTGGGTACCACATGGGGGTCGGCATAGAGGACAAGCCAAATGGACTGAGGGTCTGGTGGAGTGACCTTGCCATCATTTGGGCTTTCTGGGTAAGTAAGACCAGGAAGGTTTGTGTCCCACTTAGGGTCTTGGGAGATTTAATGTCAGGTGAATCCAGACTCTGGGTCCTTGAGGCACAGCAGGTTTGAAGGTTCCAGGCAATTTTGCTGTTCTTTGGGCCCCACATGTGGTTTGGCAGTGCAGACATGCCAGATGCACTGGGGGTCTGGTGGAAGGACTTTGGCAGCGTTTTGGCCTGTCGTGTTGGTAATACCCCGAAGGGCCGTGTCCCTCCTAGGGTCTTGTGAGAGTTAATGTCAACTGAATCCGAACTCTGGCTCCTTGAGGCTTGGCAGGTTTGAGGTCTAAGGGCAATTTTGCTTTTTTTTTGAGCCCCTCGTGGGGGTCGGAAGAGCAGGCATGCCAGATGCACTGGGGGTCTTGCAGAAGGCCTTTGCCAGCATTTGGGTCTGCCGGGTGGAAAGACCTGAAAGAGTCGTGTCTCGCCTAGGGTCTTGGGAAATTTAATGTCAGCTCAATCCAGACCCTGGATCCTTGAGGCATGGTGGTTTCTGGATCAGGGCAATTTTGTTTTCATTGGGCCCCATGGAGGAGTCGGCAGGGCGGACATGCCAGATGCCCTGAGGGTCAGCCAGAAGGATGTTCCCTATATTTGGTTGTGCCGGGTTGGTAAGACCCAGAAGGGTCGTGTCCCGCCTAGGGTCTTCGGAGCTTTAATGTCAGCTAATTTCAGACTCTGGCTCCTTGAGGCATGGAAGGTTTGTGGGCTCCAGGCAGTTTTTGTGTTCTTTGGGCCCGGGCCCCACATGGGCGTTAGCAGAGCGGACATGCCAGATGCACTGGCGGTCTGGTGGTAGGACTTTGCCAGCGTTTGGACATGGCTGGTTGGTAAGACCCAAAAGGGTCGTGTCCCGCCTAGGGTTTTGGGAGATTTAATATCAACTGAATCTTGTACTGGTCCTTGAGGCATGGCAGATTTGAGGGTTCAGGGCAATTTTGGTGTTCTTTGGGCCTCACATAGGTTCAGCAGAGCAGACATGCCAAATGCAGTGAGGGTCTGACAGGAGTACTTTGCCTCCATTTGGGCATGCTGGCTTGCTAAGACCCGGAAGGGTCATATTCTGCCTAGGGTCTTGGGAGATTTAGTGTCTGCTGAATCCAGACTCTGGTTCCTTTAGGCAAGGCAGGTTTAAGGGCACAGGGCAATTTTAGTGTTCTTTCGGCCCCACGTGGCTTTTGGCAGAGCAGACATGACAGATGCACCATGGGTCTGGTGGAAGGACTTTCCAGCGTTTGGACAGGCCGGGTTGGTAAGACCTGGAAGGGTCATTTCCCATCTAGGGTCTTGGGAATTTTAATGTCAGCTGAATCTATACTCTGACTCCTTTAGGCAGGGTAGGTTTGAGGGCTCAGGGCAATTTTGGTTTTCTTTGAGCCCCACGTGGGTGTCAGCAGAGTGGACATGCCAGATATGTTGGGGGTCTGGCAGAAGGACTTTGCCAGCATTTGGCCGTGCCAGGTTTGTAAGACCCAGAAGGGCCCTTGGGCCTGCGGCCTTCGGGCTTGTTTTTCATTGTTTTTGTTTAGACATTCCTCTAGGTCTTATAGCCCTGGTGTACAATTTGTCATCCAGCGGTAACTTGTGGTTGCTGTGAGCCTGAACACTGTGACACTGCTGTGTCAAATGCGTTAATGGCTGGCTACCCAGTGCAGACAGATAGCAGGGTGGAGCGTCCTAATTAAAACAAGCTTGGAAAGAGGAGTGGCATCCAATTTTGTGATAGCTTGCCTCCGGAAACCCTATGAACCTGGTGAGAGGATGAGAGACATCCAAGCGTTGAGGACTCTCCTTCATAGGGTCACTATGAGTTGCCTGCGACTCTAAGGCACTTAACAAGAGATCAGCTGGTCCAGTGGACAGAAGGCGATGCTACCAAGCCGAAGGTGAGTGATATTTAATCTGTGGCCCTCAGGACTATATTTCATTGTTTTTGTTCAGACATTCCTCTAGTTTATATAGCCCTGGTGTACAAGTTGCCATACAATGGTAACTTGTGGTGGCTGTGAGGCTGAACACTGTGACACTGATGTGTCAAATGCCTTAATGGCTGGTTACCCAATGTGGACAGAGAGTGGGGTGGGGCTCCCTGACTAAAACAAGCTTGGAAGGAGGAGTGGCATCAACTTCAATAATAGCTTGTCTCCAGAAACCCTATGAACCTGAAGAGAGGATGAGAGACACCCAAGCATTGAGGACTCTCCTTCGTAGGGTCTTTATGAGTCGCCTGTGACTCAACAACACTTAACAACAACAAATATATATATATATATAATGCTGGTGAGGTTGTGGAGAACCTGGAACCCTTATTCACTGTTTGTGGGAGTGTAAAATGGAGCAACCATTTTTAAGAAACTGTTGCAACAGTTTCTCCACAACATCACCAGCATTTGTTGCTTGCTGTTCTGTTAAATTTTGCTATTCTTACCTGGGTGAGATGATATCTCATAGTTGTTTTGATTTGCATCTCTCTCAGAGCTAGGGATTTTGAACATTTCTTCATGTGCTTGTTGGCCATCTGAATGTCTTTTTTTATTTTATTTTTTTTTACTGGGAAAAACATATTGGGGGTACAACAAGGTGAGGGTTGGGGGCAGAAGTGTAAGGATGGGCAGGGGTGCAGTTGCAGAGCTGCACAATTTGGTCGGTGGGGGGAGCAGCTGAAAGAAATGATAAGGATCCAGTGGAGACCAGATACTACAGAGGAATGACAAGCATTTTCCAATGGTAATTTAACCAACTGTCTTATTGATTTGGGAACTGGATGCCGACTCTCTGGCTTCTTCATGCTGAACAGGGGCGTAGATGTAAAGGGGGGAAGGGAGGACGCTTTATCACCTTACTGGTGGTCTTGGGTTAAAGCTGCTTGCCTTCTTGTTCTGTTAGAAGATATTTTCCTCTCATTTGATCCCGTCTGGACTGTGAAATGTTTTCCCAGGTGGGTCCAGTGGGGTTGGCTGGTTGAACCCAGAGGCTCCATCCTCCTTTGCTTCCTTAGCTGTCAGTTGTATTTCTTTTTTTTCATGGGCACTGGGTTCAGGGACAATTCTGGAGTAAAACTCAGTGTTAAACATACCTATAGGTTAGGGAGCAAATCTAGAGAGAACAAACTTGTGAATTACAGACAGAAGGGCTTTGAGGGTGTTGCTTTCAGGTTTACTGGGGGAGAGGGTGGCAGAAGGTGGCCTAGATAACATTCTCTCGATACCCTAGGCATCCTTTTTTTTCCTTCCCGACCCAGGGGTCAGATGACACAATCTGGGGACTGAGGAGCTCACCCTGAGGGCCTCGGCGGCTTGCTCCGAGCCAGGGGCCGAGGGCAGCCTGCGTCAGGCAGAGGGCCATGACGGCTCACCCCAGGAGCTGGCTGGTATACTCCCCCTCCAATTGCCTGAATGAGGACTATGTGGTCAGGGATAGTTTCTCCAATTTCAGCACCACTGCTTTTACCCCCCCCCCATACGTGGTCATACTATATTTTGAAGTAGGTGTCACTGCCCTCCCCCTTTATATATGGTAAAGGGAACCTGAGAATTGTGAACAGACTCCCTCCAGGTCTAACTATCTTTTGGCAGAAGCATTCAACAGAACAAAATATGTAGTGCATTTAGGATGTCGGTCCTCTTGTGCATGCTGCCACTGTTAATTGTCATCAGACTCACAGTGACTTTCAGAAATCCATTGTATAGGTAATCATCTTCTTTGGTCTGCCCAAGGAAACCCAAATCTGCAGATGGCGGGGCATGCATCCCATCTCCCGCCTCCCACGCAGGCGGCCGGTGGGGGCGCCCCCCCAACGTGGGCAGCCATTGGGGGCGCCCCCCCACCATGCTGGCACCTGGTGGGTGTGTCGCCCCTCTTGCATGGGTGGCCGGCGGGCACTCAATTCCCCCACCGCTGCCATCCTGGCTCCAAGAATTCTCTCCAGAACAAGTCCACCTTGTGGCAGTGTGGTGGCATCCATCCTGGGTGAGGGAATCCATTGGTTCTGGCTGTGGAAGCCTCATGGAGCTGCAGCGGCTGTGCAATGTAGTGTGGGCTCTGTGGGAGGGGGTTGGAAGCCGTGAGACTCACCCATTCCTCCTTGGGAGTCCTTTAATTCCTGTTGTTGAGCCTCAATCTTCACTGAGGGCCATCAACTGTTTAACTGTTCAATTATCAATAAGCCAAAGTCTGTAGAAGGCCATAGTGGTCCTGCTTTAAGTGGTTTGCTGCTCCCGCAGCTCACCATGCTGTCTCTACCTCCACCGCCATCTTGGATCTCCCTGAATGTGTTCTTTGATGAAGTGTCTGTTCATATCTTGTGCCCATTTTTCAATTGGATTATTTACCTTTATCTTGTTCTGGTGCTCACATATTTTATAAATCTAGATATAAATCCCTTATCTGAGATGTCATTACCAAATACCTTTTCCCAGTGTGTGGCTTCCCTTTTTACACTGTTTGTGAAGTTTTTGGATGTGTATCTTAGAAGGTCTCTTTTATTTATTTTATCTTCTCCTGCTTGTAGATTTTTCAGGATACTTGGAGACTGTTTATGTTGTGGATAAGGACTAGAGTTGGTGGAAGTGTAAAATGGTGCAACCACTGTGGAAAGCGGTGTAGCACTTTTTCAAAAAGTTGCAAATAGAGATACCATTTGACCCAGCAATTCCAC